>NC_135991.1:4160048-4185048 GCF_053455715.1 Rhinoraja longicauda
TTCGTGGCAGCATGTAGTAAGGTTGCATATTGCGTGCTCCCTTAACTTTTAACCCCTTTTTTACTAATCTTTCAATATTACTTGATTTCAAGACACGGAATAACTTTGTTTAAAAGTGTTGATAACACTTTTATACACTTTATACATTTTTAACCTTACAAAGGATGGAGACAAAGGGCAGAAAAAGGTTCTCCAAAAAAGATCGTGGTGAAGGCATGGCGTCTGGATCCCAGTACTGTAGAAGCAATAGCGAAACTGAGTGATAAACTGGATAAAAGATTCTGCGATTTATTCACAAAATGCTGGAGTAACTCAGCAGGTCAGGCAGCATCTCGGAGGAGAGAAGGAATGGGTGACGTTTCGGGTCGAGACCCTTCTTCAGACTGATGTCGGGGGGGTGGGACAAAGGAATGATATAGGTGGAGACTGGAAGATAGAGGGAGATCTGGGAAGGAGGAGGGGAAGGGAGGGACAGAGGAGCTATCTGAAGTTGGAGAAGTCGACGTTCATACCACCGGGCTGCAAACTGCCCAGGCGAAATATGAGGTGCTGCTCCTCCAATTTCCGGCGGGCCTCACTATGGCACTGGAGGAGGCCCATGACAGAGAGGTCAGACTGGGAATGGGAGGGGGAGTTAAAGTGCTGGGCCACCGGGAGATCAGTTGCGTTAATGCGGACCGAGCGCAGGTGTTCAGCGAAGCGATCGCAGATCCTGCGCTTGGTTTCGCCGATATAAATAAGTTGACATCTAGAGCAGCGGAGTGCAATAGATATAAGTTGACATCTAGAGCAGCGGATGCAATAGATAAAAGATTCTGCGGCTTGGAGTCATTGATGAAAGAAGTTGGAAAGAAGCTGAAAGAAGTTGAATACAAGCTGAGTGTGTTACAAGCCGAGTCTCGCGAACAGAACAAATTGCTAATTTGTTAACCTTGGATCAGGAAAGAGTTGCGAAGATTGTTGCATTGGAATTGACCGAGAATTCCCGAGCGCTCGAACATTACAAGATTAAAAAATATGGATCTGGAAAATAGAAGCCGTCAGCAGAATCTGCGAATTGTTGGTTTGCCTGAAGGGTCGGGAAGGTGATGATGCTGTTAAATATGTGTCTAGAATTCTAAAGGAGATTTTCGGCGCCGAGCAGTTTGGAGATCTGCCGATTTTGGATAGTGCGCAACGGGTCGGGAAAAAACCCCGGTCTTGGAGACAAACCGAGACATTTGATTGTTTGGTTCCACTTTTTGCAGATGAAGGAAAATACCCTCCGATCAGCAAGAAGATTGGGCATGATCGAATTCCAAGATTGCAAGTTTCGTATTTTACCCGACTACAGCCGCGAACTTGTGAGACCAAGACTGCCTTTGTATAAGGTAATGTCTGAGTTATTTAAGAAGCATCTACGCCCTCTGCCTATCAGCCTGACCTATCCAGCCAGATTGCGAATACAACTCCCGGATGGTACTATTCAGTTCTTCAACGACCCGCAAGATGCTTCCTGCTTTCTGGAGGAATATCAAGACCATGCATAAACGTTATATTGTTTTCTCCGCCAGTACTGACTGAATTTATAGTTTATTGATTAGTTGTATATATTGCTGCCCCGGGCGTCGCTGTGACTGGGGGGTGGACAGTGTTTCACTGTGTTTCGGGCTTCTTGCGTGGGTGGGGGGGTCGGGGACTTTTGCTTTTAGTTTAGTTTTTTCTTTCTGGGCTGTATTAGAACTACAAAATGTTTGAAATGTCGGAACTTCCGATTCCCTCAGTAGGTTATTTTCCTTCCGGTCTAATGAATTACAATGGTCTACGAAGCTAACCCTTTACATTCCATATGATTTTTACAAGCAATATGGATAAAGTTATTAATCTTATCTCATGGAATGCTAATGGTTTGAACCATCCTATTAAGAGAAAAAAATTCGTAGACTAAATGCTCAGATTATCTTTGTTCAGGAAACTCATGTGAGGAAAGAAGATAATCAACGTTTATTTTAGTTTTGGAGAGGAAAGCAGTTCCATTCAAATTCACAGGCAAAAAGTGAAAGGAGTTTCTATTTTTATTGACTCCTCAATTTCGTTTGTACATTATGAAACAATTTCTGATCCATATGTTAGATTTTTGATGATTACTGGTTTACTTCATAACCAAAAGGATGTTATGGTGAATGTTTATGCACCTAATATTGAGTGTCCTGAGTTTTTTAAACAGTTAGTTGCATCTTTTCGTACTCTAAAGGAAAATATTTTTGATAATGGGTGGAGATTTTAACTGTTGTCTGAATCCCCCGATGGATAAATCTGTACCTAATCAAGCACTCCCAAATAAATCCGCTAGTTTTATTCATTCTTTTTTACTTGATTCTGGAATGTTAGAAGTTTGGATATTCTTACACCCAAATGATAAAGAATTTTCTTTTTTTTCTCATCTTTATCATAGTTACTCCAAAATTGACTACTTTATAATAGACTCCCGGTTAGTTTCGTCAGTTACTGCGTGTGAGTATGATGCAATTGTCATTTCTGATCATGCACCATTCAAACTATCAACTAAACTATCTGATTTAAATTTTAGTGCAAAAGCAATGGCGATTTAACACTACTTTGCTTCAAGATTTGAATTTTGTTAACTTTATTAAAGAACAGATTGTCTTTTTCTTTTCAATAAACTCTACTGAAGAAATATCCAATGGGGTAGTCTGGGATGCTTTTAAGGCATATATTCGTGGACAAATTATTTCATACTCCGCGGGATTAAAAATGAAATACGTATATTGGCTGATGAGATTAAAGAAATTGATAAAATACATTCAAAAGCTCCTAGTTTGGAACTTTATACGAATAGAGTTCAACTTCAAATGAGATATGATTTGTTATTATTATCACCGATTGAGAATCAACTACTTAAAAACAAACGTCAATTTTATATAGATGGTGATAAACCTGGCAAATTACTTGCCTGTGCTTGGTTTCGCCGATGTAAATATGTTGACATCTAGAGCAGCGGATGCAATAGATGAGATTGGAGGAGGTGCAGGTGAACCTTTGTCTCACCTGGAAAGACTGTTTGGGTCCTTGGATGGAGTTGAGGGGTGAGGTAAAGGGACATGTGTTGCATCTCGTGCGGTTGCAGGGGAAAGTGCCCGGGGTTGGGGTGGTTTGAGTAGGAAGGAACGAGTGGACCAGGGAGTTACGGAGGGAACGGTCTCTGCGGAACGCAGAGAGGGGAGGGGATGGGAAGATATGGCCAGTGGTGGGGTCCCATTGTAGGTGACGGAAATGTTGGTGGATGATATTTTGGATCTGCTGGCTGGTGGGGTGGAAGGTGAGAACGAGGGGGATTCTGTCCTTGTTGCGAGTGGGGGAGGGGGAGCAAGAGCGGAGCTGCGGGATGTAGAAGAGACCCTAGTGAGAGCCTCATCTATAATGGAGGAGGGGAAGCCCCGTTTTCTGAAGAACGAGGACATCTCGGAAGCCCTAGTGTGAAACACCTCATCCCGGGCGCAGATGCGGCGTAGACGGAGGAATTGGGAGTAGGGGATAGACTTTTTGCAGGGGACCGGGTGGGAAGAAGTGTAGTCCAGATAGCTGTGCCAGTCGGTGGGTTTGTAGTAAATGTCCGTCACTAGTCTGTCTCCTGTGATGGAGATGGTGAGGTCCAGAAACGGGAGGGAGATGTCAGAGATAGTCCAGGTATATTTAAGTGCAGGATGGAAATTGGAGGTGAAGTGTATGAAGTCAGTGAGTTCTGCATGGGTGCAAGAAGTAGCACCAATGCAGTCGTCGATGTAGCGGAGGTAGAGTTCGGGGATGGGGCCAGTGTACGTCTGGAACAGGGATTGTTCGACGTACCCGACAAAGAGGCAGGCGTAGCTAGGGCCCATGCGAGTGCCCATAGCTACGCCTCTGGTTTGGAGGAAGTGGGAGGAGTCAAAGGGGAAGTTGTTGAGGGTAAGAACCAGCTCTGCTAGGCGGAGGAGAGTGTTGGTCGATGAGGATTGGCTGGTTCTACGGTCGAGGAAGAAACGGTGGGCTTCAAGACCATCCTTGTGGGGGATGGAAGTGTAGAGTGACTGGACATCCATGGTGAAGATGAGGGAGTGGGGGCCTGGGAATCGGAAGTTATCCAGGAGATGGAGAGCGTGTGAGGTGTCTTGGACGAAGGTGGGGAGGGATTTAACCGGGGGGATAGGATGGAGTCGAGGGAGGTAGAGATAAGTTCGGTGGGGCATGAGCAGGCAGAGACAATGGGTCTGTACACTGCTTCAAATAAAATTCCAGAATCTGTCATTTCACTTGATGCTGAGAAGGCATTTGACAGAGCGGAATGGGAATACTTATTCAATACACTTGAAAAATTTAAGATTGGTCCAAAATATATCTGTTGGATCAAGCTGATATATCACATACCTCAGGCTTCTGTACTTACCAATAATCAGAGATCCCCTTTCTTTAGGCTCTTTCGAGGTAGTAGACAGGGCTGTCCTTTAAGCCCTTTATTGTTTGATATTGCTTTGGAACCTTTGGCTATTTCTCTTAGGGAATCCCCCAATATTTTGGGCATTGTCCGTGGGAATAAGACATATAAGCTATCTCTCTACGCAGATGATCTGTTATTATATATTTCTACTCCAGAGAAATCTATTCCTGCTATAATAGCTTTACTTAATCAATTTAGTATTTTTTCTGGTTATAAATTAAATTAAATTAAGAGTGAGCTTTTTCCATTAAACAAACAAATTTCGAATTATGGACAGTTTCCATTCAGATTGAATGTTTTACTTATTTACGTATTAAGATTACCAAGAAACACAAGGAGTGTAAGAAAATAACTGCAGATGCTAGTACAAATCGAAGGTATTTATTCACAAAATGCTGGAGTAACTCAGCAAGTCAGGCAGCATCTCAGGAGAGAAGGAATGGGTGACGTTTCGGGTCGAGACCCTTCAGACTGAAGAAGGGTCTCGACCAGAAACGTCACCCATTCCTTCTCTCCTAGGATGCTGCCTGACTTGCTGAGTTACTCCAGCATTTTGTGAAGAAACACAAGGAACTATTTAAAGCCAATTTTACGCCCTTAATTGACCATGTCAGACAGCATTTTACTAAATGGTCACCAATGTCCTTATCCTTATTCGGCCGAATCACTGCTATTAAAATTATTATTCTACCTAAATTTATATATTTATTTCAGATGATACCTATTTTTATTTCTAAATCTTTTTTTTGATATTATTGATTCAAAATTTTCTTCATATATATGGCAGAATAAAAATCCCAGACTAAGTAAAAAATATTTACAGCAATTAAAAAAAGATGGTGGTTTGGCATTGCCGAACCTTAGATTTTATTATTGGGCAGTTAATGCACGTTACTTAACGTTTTGGACAAAAGATTTAGAGGATACCCAATGTCCAGGGATGGATAAATCTTGAACGTGAATCTATGCAGGGTTTACCATTGGCTTCTATCCTAGGGGCCTCGTAACCTTTTACAATTACGAGATTGAATAAATATACGATTAACCCAATAATAAGACACACATTGCGAATATGGTTTGAATTTCGTAAGTTTTTAGGATTTAATAATTTTATCTTATCGAGTCCTATCATATCTATATTTTTCTTTCAACCCTCCAGTATTGATCAAGCCTTTCTGCTATGGAAGAGGAAGGGATTAGTATCTTTTTGTGATTTATTTTTGGACGATTGTTTTATTTCTTTTGAACAACTGTCCAATAAATATAATTTGCCTAATTCACATTTTTATAGGTATTTGCAAATTATTCATTTTTGAAGGCTACTTTACCCTCTTTTCCTTTCTCACATCAAACTGAAAATACAGAAAAAAAATATACACTTGAATTCTTATCGGAAAGGATTAATATCGACTATCTATGAGTTGATTTTGAAATTACAAGTAGGTACATCTGATAAAATGAAGAATGATTGGGAAAGAGAACTTCAAATTTCTTTACCTATAGAGAAATGGGAGAGGATTCTTCAATTAGTCAATACCTCTTCAATGTGTACAAGACAAGCTCTGATACAATACCAAGTGGTTCACAGAGCACTTATCAAAAGATAAGTCAGAGCGTTTAGATGGTCATATAAATACTACTTGTGATAGATGTAATTCGGAGGTGGCCTCGCTCTCATATGTTTTGGACTTGCCCACCTTTGGAAACGTATTGGTAATACATTTTTGATACTATTTCTGTAGTTATTAGGTATTGATTTACAACCTCATCATATCACTACAATTTTTGGGCAACCAATATTAGATTCTATTCATCTGTCCCTTTCAGCCCGTCGGTTGATGCTCTTACTACATTAATTGCCAGAAGATCTATTTTATTTAAATGTAAAGACTCTAATCCTCCTACCACACCCCATTGGTATTCTGAAACGATATCATGTTTAAATTTAGAAGCAATTAGGAGTGATATTGTTGAACCCTCCGTTAAATTTGATAGGAATTGGGGAAGCTTTATACAATATTTCCCTCTCCAGCCGTTATAATAATTTTTTACCTTTATTTGGTGGAACACATTTGACGACAAACAGGGGTCGAAACTGTTGATTTTTTCTTGCGGCCCAGATTATGCTTTGTTTTGGGGTTGTTTTTTTTTGTTTGCTTATTTTAGCTTAGGGGGTTAATTTGTTTTTCTTTTTATCTTTTTAAATATATATATAAGTTCTCTTTTAACCTTTTATCTATAATTACATAGAGACTGGTAGTTCTATACCCTATATGTTTTTTGAAACTGGATTTATGTTTAGGTTACATTTGTTGTTAATGTAATCCTGATCTCTATGTATCAATATCACTGTTATGCTTATCATTTTTTGAAATTTAATAAAAAGATTTGAAAAGAAAGGAAAGAAAGAAATTTGTTGCCACGAATAACCCACAAGAGTTCAATTGATTGTTTGACACTGCTGTTGACCTTTCGTGGCATGGACAAGCTAATCCGCGTCCCGGTCATTTCCGTGGTTGGTGTTCAAGCAACATCGGGATCACCTCATTACAGTAAATAAAAGCGCTTCGAGCCGATCGTCATCAAGGCTGTTCATTGTGCTTTTCTTGGGAATCAGTGCGATTGATTGCCTATGGAAACCCGAGAAAGCAGTAATTGTCCTTGGAAAATCAAGCCAGAGGTTCAATTTCCATAGGAGAGGGATTGCGTTTGTGATTTGTCAAACAGCGAGGCGTCATTTAGCGAGGATGTTCATGGAGGATTGTCTGGTGCCGTTGGATATTGGAAAACTAGGTATCAGAATGCGCGATTACCGGGTTGTGTTTAAGGGCCAGAATAGTCATTAAGGATTAGTGAATCAAACATACAAGGGGTGCAAATAGCATCAAGAATAAAAGGTGTAGGAAGGAGTTGCAGAAGCCGGTTTAAATCGAAGATCGACAGAAAATGCTGGAAGAACTCAGCGGGACAGGTATCCCCTCTGGAGACGAGGAATGGGTGGCGATTCGGGTCGAGACCCTTCCGTCTGAAGAACGGTCTGGACCCGACACGTCACCTTTCCTTCTCTCCAGAGATGCTGCTTGGCCCGCTGAATCACAAGCATTTTGTGTCCATTTTAGCAGGAATAACTGTGCTGAAATGGTAGATTATTTTAACTTCAGCAATTATTACTGGGTCGATTGTAACGCTGAGGACTTGGTTTACGCCAGACCTTTTAACTGTTCCCTAGAAATTATTATCAAGCAATGTTTAGATGGCTTAACCAAGGAGCGGACCTGTCACATTCTATATAGATTGGTGTAGCTCCTATTAGAAGGCGAGGGAGACAGAACAATTCAAAGTGCCTGTGGTGGGAACCTTGGAACTCTTGGTTTTACAACAAAACTGAAAAACGGTGGTCCACGCGTTAACTACTAAATTGGTTCAATGCTAATTTTGAAGGCATTGGATAGGAAAATGCTGCAATTGGTGAATCTGTAAAATTCTTTGCCACAGAAGTCTGTGGAGGCAAAGTCAGTGGAAATATTTAAAGCAACGATAGATAGATACTTGATTAGTACGGGTGTCAGGGTTACGTGGAGAAGGCAGGAGAATGGGGTTAGGAGGGTTACATAGATCAGACATGATTGATTGGCGGAGTAGACACGATAGACAGAATGGCCTGATTCTGCTCCTATCACTTATGAACACGAACGATCAACTTACTCACTACTCTTTCTCTCCCCTCCACACCTTTCCTTCTCGCTTTCAAGCTCCCCTTCCTGTTTATCTACCCATCGGCACTCTCAGTTGCGTGACCTACGTGCCTAGAATAGCAAATACATAATCAATTGTACTGTTACGTTGTATTGTAAAACTTGTAAAACAGAAGCAAGGAACAATGTAATTGTTCCGGTTAATACACGGTGCAAATAGCAAGTAAACATTTGTCATCAGCTCGTGAACTTTCTTCTACTCTCCGCCCTCTATCCTTCCCTGCTTCTGCACTCCCGTTTCTTGGCCTAACCTTGTCTGCTTCTCTCAATCTACAGCTCAATATCGCACTACTCCTTCCCCCCATGCCTCCCTCAATGCACCTTCCCTCTCTCCATACGTCCTCGCTCCATCCCTCCCAGAGCACATCCTCTCTCACCTACCCTTCCCCCACACATTCACTGTTAGTCTTTCGCTCTTTCCATCTCCCGTGTTCCACTCCCCATCCTCTCTCTCTCTACTTTCCTACCTCTCAGTCCCATAATTTATCTCCCCTCCCATTGCTTTCTCCGACTTCCTCGATTTTGTCTGGAAATCGAAGATGAACATGGAGGATGTAAAGTGCAGGAAGGAACTGCAGATCTTGCGTTAAACCGAACACAGTCAAAAAAAGCTGGAGTAACTCAGCGGGTCAGACAGCATCTATGGAGAGAAGGTATGAGTGAAGTTTTGGGTCGAGAGTTCTTTTCGGACTGAGATCAGGGGAGATGGAAATGAGACACATAGACAGTGACAGAGAGGGATATCGAACAAATGAAAAAAAGATGTGCAAAAATGTAACGATGACAAACGAAACATGTCATAGTTAGCTGTGGGACAGATGAAAACGAGTTTAGTTCAGAGATACAGCGCGGAAACAGGCCCTTCGGCCCACCAGGTCCGCACCGACCAGCGATCCCCGCACAATAACACTATCCTACACCCACTAAGGATATTTTTTTTTACATTTGCCAAGCCTATTAACCTACAAACCTGTACGTCTTTGGCGTGTGAGACGAAAGCGAAGATCTCGGAGAAAATCCACGCAGGTCACGGGGTGAACGTACAAACTCCGTACAGACAGCACCCACAGTCGGGATCGAACCCATGTCTCCGACGCTGCATTCGCTGGAAGGCAGCAACTCTACCGCTGCACCACCGTGACCGCCCGAGTTGCAGACAATGAGATTCGACAAGACAATTTTGAAGATAGTACGACGACCTGGGTGGGGGGTGTTCAGAGAGAGAGGGGATGTAATGGTTACTTGAACCTAGAGAAATCAATATTTATACCGCTGGGTTGCAATCTCCCAAGTCAAATATGAGGTTTCTCTTCCTCCAATTTTGCGTTGGCCTCACTCTGTCAATGGAGGAGGCCCATGACAGAAACGTTAGTGCGGGAATGGGAAGGGGCATTAAAATATTTGGCAACCGGGCGATCAGGTAAGCACAGTCCGCCTACATGCTGTGAGTGTGCACTTCGATCGTGCAGATCGTTCGATCGTGCAGGTGTTGACAAAATATGCAGGAAGGAACTGCAGATGTCCACATACCCCTGAGCCCCCCCCCCCCCCCCCACTCCCCAACAACTTCCAAGAACCCCGACAGTATTTTAGTGTGAGGCAGAGGTTCACTTGCACCTCCTCCAACCTCATCTACTGTATCCGCTGTTCCAGGTACGGACTGCTATATATCGGCGAGACCAAGCGCAGGCTCGGCGATCGTTTCGCTGAACACCACCGCTCAGTCCGCCTAAGCCTACCTGATCTCCCGGTTGACAAACACTTTACCTCCCCCTCCAATTCCCACATTGACCTTTCCATCCTGGGCCTCCTCCATTGTCAGAGTGAGGACCAGCGCAAATTGGCGGATCAGCACCTCAGGCGGTGATGTACACCGTGCATTATTGCGTCACGCTCTCCTGGTTCCTGCACTTTAATCACCGGCTCTGACCTTCCGACCATCGAAGGGATTTACCGGAGCCGCAGACTCAATAAAACATTGTGCATCATCAGAGACGCACACCAACCTGGCCACGCATACATTTCACCCCTGTCATCGGGAAGAAGGTACAGGAGCCCGAAAACTGCAACGTCCAGGTTCACGAACAGCTTCTTTCATTTAGCCATTCGGCTATTAAACACGAGAAGCTCAGAACTACATAGACTATTATTGTTATTATTGCACTATTATTATCTGTTTTTTTGTGCGGATGGATGATTATGTGTGCGTGTGTGCGTATGTGCTTGTGGAAATGTCTGCGTGTATTTGTGAGCACGTATTTTTATATATATATATACACACTGAATTTTTTTATCTCTCTCGTTTTTTATATTGTTTACAGTGCACTATGTTCTGTTGCGATATTCTGTTGCGATCTTGTAAGTAAGAATTGCGATGTTCTAACTGGGACATGTGAGAATAAAACACTTGAATGAGTGTTGACACTCTTGACAGTCTTGACAGGAGGCACTAAATATGAAAATTGTCTTTCAGTCATGGCAGTACTTATTGCTGCCCTTGGCCTGAGCGAGATACCTACCAGATATTCCAACATTAACTCACCAGTGTCCTCTATGAACCCACCGCTTGGCCTGAGGTAACCACTGAACCTTTCAGCCAAAGCTCCCTGCCTGTATTTTTTTTATTCTGTTGTGTAACATGTTATTGTGAATTGCTGTTCCCAATTGATGCATTATCCTGGGAGCATTTGACGTAATTTGTTTGTTCAGTCAGTCTAACTAAAATTAAAGACCAGGAGACTGCTGTCGCTCGGGAATTCTGTCCTCTATATTAGGAGATGTGTGGACATCTCATCACTGGTGTGACACGGGGCCGCTGTGTTACATCAAGCGCGGAATCTCACTTTTGCGAAAAATGGAAAATTGGATATTGGGTCAAATAATGGCCATTTACTATCCCGTTCTGGCAGCTGTTGGTGTTCCCGGTGAGTCGACATTCATTTATACGAATGGTCTTCATCTTGTTGACTCTAACGATGCCGCCGTTTACTGCCTGGCACACGTATGTTCACGCAGGAAGCTGCATATTCGGGAACCTTTAGGAAAGCATAAAGTTCCATGAACACTCAAGCTCAGGCTGCATCTGAGGACCGAAAGGTTGTGACCCGCAACGTCGCCTATCCATCCCCTCCTAAGATGCAGCCTAACCCGGTGAGTTCCTCCGCTTACATCCCCGTGGTAGGAAAACTGATTTGTCTAACTTCAAGTAACCCTTGCATTCCCTCTCTCTCCATCCCTCCCCCACCTACGTCGTCCAACTTCAAAGTCGTCTTGTGAGCCATTGTCCGTACTCTTTCTCAACTAACAACTAACCCGTCTCCTTACTCACAGTTACTTTTTTGCATATCTTTGTTTCAATTGTTAAATATCTCTCAATATCACCGTCAATATCTTTCGTTTCCCATACCCCTACCTCGCCGTCTGGAGAAAGGTCTCGACCCGAATCGTCACCTGTTCCTTTTCTACAGAGATGCTGTTTGACTCGCAGTGTTACCTCTGCTTTTTGTGCCTATCTTCTGGTTAAACCAGTACCTGCAGTTCCTTCCTACAGAGAGTACCTACGTCACTTCCATTTAGACACTGATGGTTTTGTTGCATTCTCTCTGTACACTGTGATACAGTATTTACCCAATCCTAACGTCGTTGCTTTCGAGTTAACATCCCAGTAGCAATATAAAATATGATCTCAGGCAAAGTTTTTTGTTGCAAATGTGAATGTGTGAGCGAATGCTGGTGCCGTGTCAGCAGTGACTTTTCGATTTTATTCGGTAAGTTTGAGCAATGTGAGAAGAGCAGGATAACAGGGCGCCCATATAGACTGTGAGGCAACCACTAATTTAAGACGGGAATGAATTCCTCGATTTCCCGCCTTTTCGAATACTGACTCGAAATTAGCTTGTGTAGGAAAGAACTGCAGATGCTGGGTTAAATCCAAGGTAGACACAAAATGCTGGAGTAACTCAGCGGGACAGGCAGCATTTCTGGAGAGAAGAAATGGGTGACGTTTCTGGTCGAGACCCTTCTTCCGACTGAAGAAGGGTCTCGACCCGAAACGTCCCCCATTGCCTCGAAGTTAGATTGGTGTGTAAAGACGTTCCTTCCATTTCAGGAAATTTAGATCAGACCACAAATCTGACCTTTAGAAAATGGTTACGTGTTTGATGTAGCAACTTGCTATAGTTTCATATCTGATCATCTGTTTATGGTTATGGGCGCTGTTGAAACGTTACACATTCGCGAAATAAATTCCGACTGGTTATTTGCCTGTTGGAGCTTTGCTTCAAGGAACGGATTTTTAATTCTCAGCGCTGTTGTGTTCATAAAGGTGTTTCTATTGAAGAAATGTCTTTCACTCTTGGAGCAAACTGCATTATGGTCTCGACCGAGAGTACATCAGGAATCAACAGAATACATTTAAATCACCGTCTAGATAAACTTACAGCCTAACAATCGCATGTTCTTCGAGAATGTCTATGGGTTATGTCTGAAACGTGAATTGACCGGTGCACAGTGGATAACGCCTGACTCAAATTTAATTTCTCCATCCGGGCACTACTGTTAAAGGCTGCAGGTTGATATCACCTTCAATAAACGGTGAGGTGCATTCGGTTGATTCACGTTTACAATAACTTTGTCGTTCTTCGTAGTGATATGTTCGATTTTAGCATCACTTCTCTCTGATCCAATATTCAGTGAACGAGCTGAATTGGTCAACGAAAATCACACTACACCTGCCAGAAAATGTCTTCACGAATCGAGGGAAACAGCATACTAGCACTTAACGCGATCACCGCCGTTCAACCCACTTCTATCAGTCATTCGTCCAACCCAGTGGATCCAGTGGGTTCTTGATTAATGCGGCTGTCAATGATTATGGGAATTAGGGAAACATATATCAGCCAAAGGCGCAAAAGGCTAATTCTGCAGGTTTTACCTATGAACACACGAACTTACCTTCCACTTTCTCATTGGTAGACACTAAATGCTGGAGTAACTCAGCGGGTCAGGCAGCATCTCGGGAGAGAAGGAATGGGTGACGTTTCGCGTCGAGGCCTTTCTTCAGAATGAAACGTCACCCATTCCGTCTCACCCGAGATGCTGCCTGATCCGCTGAGTTACTCCAGCCTTTTGTGTATACTTTCGATTCAAACCAGCATCTGGAGATTCACAGTTCATACTGCCACCCAGCTTTGTATCATCTCCAATTTTGCTACTGGCACTTTTAATCCCTTCATCCAAGTCATTAATGTGTATTGTAAATAGCTGCGGTCCCAGCACCGAGCATTGCGGTACCCCACTAGTCACTGCCTGCCATTCTGAAAGGGACCCATTTATCACCTCTCTTTGCTTTCTGTCTGCCAACCAATTTTCGATCCATGTCAGTACCCTACCCCCAATCCCATGTGCTCTAATTTTTCCCACTAATCTCCTATGTGGGACCTTGTCGACGGCTTTCTGAAAGTCAAGGTACACCACATCCACCGGCTCACTCCAGTCAATTTTACTAGTTACATACTCAAAAAATTCCAGAAGATTAGTCAAGCATGATTTCCCCTTCGTAAATCCACGGTGACTCGGAACGATCCTATTACTGCTATCAAAATGATCCGCAATTTCGTCTTTTATAATTGACTACAACATATTCCCCACCACGGATGTCAGACTAACTGGTCTATAATTTCCATTTTTCGCTCTCCCGCCTTTCTTAAAAAGTGGGATAACATTAGATACCCTTCAATCCACAGGTACTGATCCTGAATTTATAGAACATTGGAAAATGATCACTAATCCGTCCACGATTTCTGGAGCCACCTCCTTAAGTACTCTGGGATGCAGAGAATCAGGCCCTGGTGATTTATCAGCCGTCTACCCAACACCATTTCCTGCCTAACGTGAATTTCCTTCAGTTCCTCCATCACCCTAGGATCTCTGGCCACTAGAACATCTGGGAGATTGTTTGTATCTTCCTTAGTGAAGACAGATCCAAAGTACCGGTTCAACTCGTCTGCCATTTCCTTGTTCCCCGTAATAAATTCCATGGCTTCTGCCTTCAAGGGACCCACATTTGTCTTGGTCATATTTTTCCTCCGCATACCTAAAAAAAGCTTTTACTATCTTCCTTTATATTATTGGTTAGCTTACCCTCGGTATCTCATCTTTTCTCCCCGTATTGCATTTTTAGTCAGCTGATGCTCTTTAAAAGAGTCCCAATCCTCTGCCGTCCCACTCTCCTTTGCTATGCTATGCTTCTTCTCTTTTATTTTTATGCTGTCCTTGACTTCCCTTGTCAGCCACGGGTGCCTCGTACTCCCCTTCGATGCTTTCCTCCACTTTGGGATAAATTGATCCTGCAACTTCTGCATTATTCCCGGGAATACCTGCCATTGCTGTTCCACCGACTTCCCTGCTAGGGCCTCCTACCAGTCAAATATGGCCAGCTCCTGCCTCATGCCTCTGTAATCCCCTTTGCTATACTGTAAACGGACACTTCCAATTTCCCCTTCTCCCTCTCAAGTTGTACAGTAAAACATCATATTATAATCACTGCCTCCTAATGGCTCTTTTACCTTGAGTTCCCTCATCAGATTAGATTCATTACACAACACTAAGTCCAGAATTTCCTCCTTCCTCCCTCGTAGGCTCCAGGACAAGCTGTTCTCAGAATCCATCTCGGAGGCATTCCACAAACTCCCTTTCCCTTCCCTTTGGCGCTCTTTTTAAACGGACTTTTACCTGCAATTCACACTTACTGACTTTCAGCCAACGGTCTTCCTTGCTGCTACTGCTGCTCTCCCAACCGTTACTGAATGATTGCTTCCGTCCCTTTGGCGCTCTTCTTTAAACGGACTTTTACCTGCAATTCAAACTTATTATTTTCAGCCAACTGTCTTCCTTGGTGTAACTGCTCCTTGTCTAAATCCCACTACACATACGCCTTGCCCATTGGCTGCACCTTACGTTTTCCAGACCAACTTCGCCTCTCCCTCCAAAGCTTGTGCGAATACAAAGGGGTTTCAGGCAGAGTGTGGTACATCACCACCAGTCCTCACACGAACCACACTCTGCCTGAAACCCCTTTGTATTCGCAATGACTCGGTCCTTTTTCACCTATCTTCTGCACTTTCCCCTTAATCAGTTATGCCTTTCAAAACCATCATAAAATTAGCTTGCCCATTTAACGTCGCACAGTTATTCCGTGCAGTCATATCATATCATCATCATATCATATATATACAGCCGGAAACAGGCCTTTTCGGCCCTCCAAGTCCGTGCCGCCCAGTGATCCCCGTACATTAACACTATCCTACACCCACTAGGGACAATTTTTACATTTACCCAGCCAATTAACCTACATACCTGTACGTCTTTGGAGTGTGGGAGGAAACCGAAGATCTCGGAGAAAACCCACGCAGGTCACGGGGAGAACGTACAAACTCCTTACAGTGCAGCACCCGTAGTCAGGATCGAACCTGAGTCTCCGGCGCTGCATTCGCTGTAAAGCAGCAACTCTACCGCTGCGCTACCGTGCCGCCATAGTGATAGTGTTTCCCCATGATAGCATGATAGTGTTTCCCCAAGCATTTAGTTTAATCGGCTTGAAGTAATATTGTGGAAGGGTTTTTATTTTACATGCATTATGTTGATAAAGAAAACAGTTCGACCAGGCGAGTTTTCCAAGCTATAGCGTATACCCCTTGTATCACAACTGACTCCAGTGTCTATACAACAACAGTTATTTATTTTGAAGAAAGGTGTCAAGTTAGGAAGAGGGGATGTTCAACGAGATCTGGGTGTCCTAGTGCATCAGTCACTGAAAGGAAGCATGCAGGTACAACAGGCAGTGAAGAAAGCCAATGGAATGTTGGCCTTCATAACAAGAGGAGTTGAGTATAGGAGCAAAGAGGTCCTTCTACAGTTGTACCGGGCCCTGGTGAGACCGCACCTGGAGTACTGTGTGCAGTTTTGGTCTACAAATTTGAGGAAGGATATTCTTGCTATTGAGGGCGTGCAGCGTAGGTTCACTAGGTTAATTCCCGGAATGGCGGGACTGTCGTATGTTGAAAGGCTGGAGCAATTAGGCTTGTATACACTGGAATTTAGAAGGATGAGGGGGGATCTTATTGAAACATATAAGATAATTAGGGGATTGGACACATTAGAGGCAGGAAACATGTTCCCAATGTTGGGGGAGTCCAGAACAAGGGGCCACAGTTTAAGAATAAGGGGTAGGCCATTTAGAACGGAGATGAGGAAGATTTTTTTCAGTCAGAGAGTGGTGAAGGTGTGGAATTCTCTGCCTCAGAAGGCAGTGGAGGCCAGTTCGTTGGATGCTTTCAAGAGAGAGCTGGATAGAGCTCTTAAGGATAGCGGAGTGAGGGGGTATGGGGAGAAGGCAGAAACGGGGTACTGATTGAGAGTGATCAGCCATGATCGCATTGAATGGCGGTGCTGGCTCGAAGGGCTGAATGGCCTACT
Source organism: Rhinoraja longicauda (assembly GCF_053455715.1). Taxonomy (NCBI): domain Eukaryota; kingdom Metazoa; phylum Chordata; class Chondrichthyes; order Rajiformes; family Arhynchobatidae; genus Rhinoraja; species Rhinoraja longicauda. The sequence goes on from NC_135991.1 coordinate 4,176,753, forward strand.
CCTGCACCTATTGTCTATTGTCTATTGTCTATTGAAAGACACACAACGTGCAGGAATAATTTAGCGGGTCAGCCAACATCATTCGAGAAAACGGATAGACGACGATGAAGCAAAGCCCTCTGCAGTGCCCCACGTGGATTCACTTCTACTTGGACCCTCACAATTCCCCCTCCACATATCTTCCATCCTCTGGCCTTATCCTCTAGCAACTCTTCAATCCCCTTGTATCAAATCATCTCTCGTTTTATTCAGCAATCTACCTATCATCGCCCCATCCCGCCCGCCTGCATTCAGCCGCTACATTCCATGCATTGCATTGCAACTCCTCCCTTAAGCCTTTCATTTACACCTGCAATCAGTCTGAAGGCGCCGACTGGAAACGTCATCTATCCATTTTCTCCATGGATGCTGCCTGACACGCGGAGTTACTCCCGCAGCTTGTCATTTTTTTAATGGTAAAACAGTTTCTGCGGCACAAGTAGTCAGTGATCTCGGGTATGACTTTCTTCCTTTTTTCTTTCGCTTGCAGTGAACATACTGACGATTGTGATCCTGTCCAGAAGGAAGTGCGGTCTCTCGAAATGCATCACTCGCTACCTGGTGGGGATGTCAATGGCCGATCTCCTGGTCATCATCACCGACGTCTTATTGAGAGCAGTTGTAGTTATGTATTTTCCACGTTCATTCCTGAACATCACGCCTGTCTGCTCCACTAACTTTGTCCTAGTTGTTGCAGCATCGCTAATTTCTGTCTGGTTCACGGTCGCGTTCACATTGGATCGATTCGTGGCCATTTGCTATCAGAATGTGAAAGCAAAGTACTGCACCGAGAGAACGGCGACAGTTATTATGGGGCTTGTGAGCGTATTTAGCTGTTTAATAAGTGTGCCCATGTATTTTGCTATGGACCCAGAATACAATGCGGACAATATACCCCGGGGCTGCGTCTTGAAACAGGCGTTCTTATACTTAACTTCATGGGCTTCATTTGAGATGTTCATGTACACATTAATTGCGTGGTTCCCGTTCCTTCTGCTGTTGTTGCTCAACTCGCTGACCGCCAGACACATTTTAATGTCCGGTCGCATTCGCAGAGGGCTCCGGACCCGTAATAGTGGAGATAATGACAAGGACTCGGAGATGGAGAACCGAAGGAAATCCGTTGTTCTCCTCTTCTGTATATCTGGCAGTTTTATGTTGCTATGGAGCACAGAAGTAATATACGTATTGGCCGAGCGTGTATTCGGGGCTACGTATGTTAAGGACAGTGATTTCGAATCAGTCGCGATCATGCTTCAAGTTCTGAGCACCTGTACAAATACGGGGATTTATGTCCTGACACAAAACAAATTCAGAGAGCAGGTGAAAAGCACTGTGAAGTACCCAGTATATCTAATTGTAAAATTAGTTAAAAAATAAAAATCCTTGATCATGCCTCACTTTCACAGGAGAGAGCTTGACAACATATTTCATATAATATGGTGCCCAGAACTGAACACAATACTGTAAATGCGGTCTGATCAACTTTTATAGAAATGCAGCATATTATCCTTATTTGCAGACTCAATACTTTGACTGAGTGACAATAGACAATAGGTGCAGGAGGAGGCCATTCGGCCCTTCGAGCCAGCAACGCCATTCAATGTGATAATGGCTGATCATTCTCAATCAGTACCCCATTCCTGCCTTCTCCTCATACCCCCTGACTTCGCTATCCTTAAGAGCTCTATCTAGCTCTCTCTTGAATGCATTCAGAGAATTGGCCTCCACTGCCTTCTGAGGCAGAGAATTCCACAGATTCACAACTCTCTGACTGAAAAAGTTTTTCCTCATCTCAGTTTTAAATGGCCTACCCATAATTCTTAAAATGTGGCCCCTTGTTCTGGACTCCCCCAACATTGGGAACATGTTTTCTGCCTCTAATGTGCCAACCCCTTTATAATCTTATACGTTTCGATAAGATCTCCTCTCATCCTTCTAAATTCCAGTCTATACACATGATAGTCCAGCCATTCCGGGAATTAACCTAGTAAACCTACGATGCACGCACTCAATAGCAAGAATATCCTTCCTCAAATTTGGAGACCAAAACTGCACACAGTACTCCAGGTGCGGTCTCACTAGGGCACTGTACATCTGCAGAAGGACCTCTTTGCTCCTATACTCAACTCCTCTTGTTATGAAGGCCAACATTCCATTGGTTTTCTTCACTGCCTGCTGTACCTGCATGCTTCCTTTCAGTAACTGATGCACGAGGACACCCTGATCTCGTTGTACGTCCCCTGTTCCTAACTTGACAGCATTCAGATAATACTCTGCCTTCCTATTCTTACCACCAAAGTGGATAACCTCACACTTATCCACATTAAACTGCATCTGCCATGCAACCGCCCACTCACCCAACATGTCCAAGTCACCCTGCAACCTCATAGCATCTTCCTCACAATTCAAACTGCCACCCAGCTTTGTATCATCTGCAAATTTGCTAATGGTACTTTTAATCCGTTCATCCAAGTCATTAATGTATATTGTAAATAGCTGCGGTCCCAGCACCGAGTCTTGCGGTACCCCACTAGTTACTGCCTGACATTCTGAAAGGGACCCATTGATCCCCACTCTTTGCTTTGTGTCTGCCAACCAATTTTCTATCCATGTCAGTACCCTACCTCCAATACCATGTGCTCTAATTTTGCCCACTAATCTCCTATGTGGAACCTTGTCAAAGGCTTTCTGAAAGCCAAGGTACACCACATCCACCGGCTCTCCCCTGTCAATTTTTCTAGTTACATCCTCAAAGAATTCCAGAAGATTAGTCAAACATGATTTTCCTTTCGTAAATCCATGCTGACTCGGAACAATCCTGTTACTACTATCCAAATGCTCCTCAATTTCTTCTTTTATAATTGACTCCAGCATCTTCCCCACCACTGATGTCAGACTAACTGGTCTATAATTTCCCGTTTTCTCTCTCCCTCCTTTCTTAAAAAATGGGACAACATTAGATACCCTCCAATCCACAGGAACTGATCCTGAATCTATAGAACATTGGAAAATGATCGCCAATGCGTCCACAATTTCTAACGCCACCTCCTTAAGTACTCTGGGATGCAGACCATCAGGCCCTGGGGATTTGTCAGCCTTCAGTCCCATCAGTCTACCCAACACAATTTCCTGCCTAATGTGGATTTCCTTCAGTTCCTCCGTCACCCTTGGATCTCTGGCCACTAGAACATCTGTGAGATTGGTTGTATCTTCCTTAGTGAAGAGAGATGCAAAGTAACGGTTCAACTCGTGTGCCATTTCCTTGTTCGGCATCAAGTGCGTGGAAAGTGAGGGACAGGGGACGCGTGAGAGAGAAGTGACAAGGTGAGTGGAAGTGGGTACAGGTGAGGTAAAGGAAAGTGAATGGTGGATGGTCGAATGTGGGAGCGAAGGCAGCTCTGGCAAAAACGGGCTGAAGTAAGGAAATTGTAACAGTATAAGAGGGAGAGTGGTGAGACTGGGCGGGGCGAGATAGTGGGTAAATGGCGTGAGAAGTACATGAGAAAGACAGGGGAGGGGGTAGGGGGGGAAGAGGCAGGGAGGGAGACGTATGCCAGAGAAAGCAAAAGTCTACGATGAGAGAGTCGGTGCAGAGAGTGAAGGGTAATGGACGACTGAGCTGAGATAGAGAGGGACAGGACACGGAGAGCAAAGAGATGAACAGGGAGACGGAGTTTTCTTTAGTTTGGTTTAGAGATACAACGCCAGGACAGCTCTTCGGCCCAACGAGTGAGCACTGACCAGCGATCCCCGCACATTAACACTATATTACATACACTAGGGACAATTTACACTTATAACAAGCCAAATAACCAACAAACCTCTGCATCTTTGCAGTGTGGGAGGAAACCGAAGATCTCGATAAAGCCCTTCGTAAATCCATGCTGACTCCGAACGATCCTGTTACTGCTATCCAAATGCTCCACAATTTAGTCTTTTATAATTGACTCCAGCATTTTCCGTACCAATGATGTCAGACTGACTGGTCTATAATTTACCGTTTTCTCTCTCCCTCCTTTCTTAAAAAGTGGGATAACATTAGCTGCCCTCCAATCCACATGAACTGATCCTGAATCTATAGAACATTGGAAAATGATCACCAATGCGTCCACAATTTCATGAGCCACGTCCTTAAGTACCCTGGGATGCAGACCATCAGGAAGCTGCAGATTCGGGATCCTTTAGGAAAGCATAAAGTTCCAGAGGAAAACTGAACTCAGGCTGTATCTGAGGACGGAAATTTTGTGACCCGCAACGTCGCCTATCCATTCCCTCCTAAGATGCTGCCTAACCCGGTTAGTTCCTCTGCTTACATCCCAGTGGTAGGAAAACTGATTTCTCTAACTTCAAGTAACCCTCCCATTCCCTCTCCCTCCATCCCTCCCCCACCCACGTAGTCCAACTTCAAAGTCGTCTTGTTGAGCCATTGTCCGTACTCTTTCTCACCTAACAACTAACAATGACCTGTCTCCTTCCTCGCCGTTACTTTGTTGCATATCTTTGTTTAAATTGATAAATATCTCTCAATATCACCCTCAATATCTCTCGTTTCCCTTTCCCCTGCCTCGCAATCTGAAGATAGGTCTTGACCCGAATCCTCACTTGTTCCTTTTCCACATAGATGCTGTTTGACTCCCAACGTTACCTCGGCTTTTTGTGCCTGTCGTCTGCTTAAACCAGTATCTGCAGTTCCTTTCTACAGCGAATTCCTCCGTCACTTCAGCTTGGACACTGGCGATTTTTCTGCACTCTCTTTACACTGTGATGCTGCATTTACTCAATCCTAACGTTGCATTCGAGATAACTCCGCGTCACAATATAAACTATAATCTCAGGCAATGTTTTCTGGTGCAAAGGTAAATGTGTGAACGAATGTTGGTGCCATGTCGGCAGTGACTTTTCGACTTTATGCAGTACGTTCGGGCAATGCGGAAGCAGAATACATGGTGCCGATATAGTCCGTGAGGTAACCACTAAATTAAGACAGGAAGGATTTCCTCTATTTCCCCCCTTTTTGGACACTGACTCGAAATTAGCTTGTATTGGAAAGAACTGCAGATGCTGGTTTAAATCGAAGGGAGACACAAAATGCTTGAGTAACTCGGCGGGACAGGAAGCATATCTGGAAAGAACGAATTGATGAGGTGTCGGGTCGAAACCCTTCTTCAGACTGAAGAAGTCTCTTGACCCGAAACGTAACCCATTCCCTCGAAATTAGCTTGCTGTATAAGGACATTCCTTCCATTTCAGGACATTTAGATCGGACCACGAAACTGACCTTTGGAAAACGATTGCGTGTTTGATGTAGCCACGTGCTAGAGTTTCATATCTGTTCATCTGTTTATGTCGCTGTTGAAACGTTCCGCATTCGCGAAATAAATTCCGACTGGTTATTTGCCTGTTGGAGCTCTGCTTCAAGGAACGGATTTTTATTTCTCAGCGCTGTTGTGTTCATAAAGGTGATTCTATTGAAGAAATGTCATTCACTCTTGTAGCAAACTGCATTATGGTCTCGACCGAGAGTACATCATGAATCAACAGAATACATTCAAATCACCTAGATAAGCTTACAGCCTAACAATCGCATGTTCTTCCAGGCTGTCTATGGGTTATGTCTGAAACGTGAATTGACCGGTGCACAGTGGATAACGCCTTACTCAAGGTTAATTTCTCCATCCCGGCACCACTGTTAAAGGCTGCAGGTTGATATCACCTTCAATAAACGGCGAGGTGATAGAAAAAAATACTATCTCAATTGAGAAAATGTCAAAAAAGTATTTCCTTCATAGCAATCTTCTATATGTTTAATACCCTTCTGTTCCCAGACTTGTAATATTTGATTATTCCAAGCAAACGGCAGTAATCTATTTTTTACTAATGGAGTTTTAGCTGTTAGAAAGAATCTTTTATCATTAGCTTTATCTGTTTTCAACAATATATTAATTAAATGTTTTAGCAAAGGTGACTCTTGATCCTTAACTAATAGCTTCGCTTCCCATTTATAGAAAAATTCTTCTGGGCATAGTTCTTTTATTTTATCCATTTCAATTTTAACTCATGCTGTTTTTCCACCCTCTTGATAAAAGGATGAAATAAAACTCATTTGTGCTGCCAGATAGTAATTTTTAAAATTTGGTAATGGCAGTCCACCTAATTCAAATTTCCATGTTAATTTTTTCATAGACACTCTTGGCACTTTACCTTTCCAAAGAAAATTTCTCACAATTTTATTCAATTCTTGAAAAAAATTATTTAGTAAAGGTATAGGCAGTGTTTGAAATAAATACTGTATCCTCGGAAAAATATTAATCTTAATACAGTTCACTCTCCCTAGCAATGTAATTGGAAGATTCATCCATTTCTTCAAGTCCTCATCTATTTTTTTAATTAGTGGTTTATAATTTAGTTTATACAGATTATTTAACTTATTATCTACTTTAACCCCTAGGTACTTCATGCCTTCTTTTTGCCATTTAAACTGACTTTCTCTTTTACATTGATCATAATTACCTTCAAAAAGAGGCATTATTTCAGTGTTGTCTATTAATTTTGTATCCTGATACTTTCCCATATTCTTCCAGTCTGAAATATAATTTTGTTAAGGATTCCAGTGGTCTAGTAAGACAAATTAAAACATCATCTGCAAATAAAGTAATTTTGTGATTTTCCTGATTAACTTTAAATCCTTCAATGTCTAAATCTGATCTTATTAGCTCTGCCAGAGGTTCAATGGCCAATACAAATAAAGCCGGTGACAAGTGACATCCCTGTCTACTAGATCTTTCCAAATTAAATGATTGAGAAGATTGGCCATTTGTCACCACTTTGGCTTTAGGTTGTTTATAAAGAGCTTTTACCCAGTGAATGAAACCATTTCCCAATCCGTATTTCTCTAATACTTTAAATAAAAAATCCCATTCTAACCTGTCAAACGCCTTTTCAGCATCTAAAGCAACTGCTACGCTCAATTCCTTTTCAGCATCTAAAGCAACTGCTACGCTCAATTCCTTTCTTTTCTGTGCTATTTTTTTCTATTATCAACTACAATCTTTTTTAAGGGAAAAGTTAGGTAATTCAATGTTTTTATTTCAAATTAGAGGAATTGAATCCCTGATTCAGGGCAAGGGAACTAAAAAAATTATATCTTCAATGTATAAATTATTACAAAAATCTAGTCCAAAGACAGGAATTCAAAAATCAAGACAAAGATGGGAAACAGATCTGAATATTAGCATTGATGAACCAAGTTGGGAAAGATTGTGTTTAGAAAGTATGAAAAATACTATTAATGTGAGATATAGTTTAGTACAATATAATTTTTTACATCAATTATATTTAACTCCGAAAAAATTAAACAATTTAAATCCAAATTTACCTGACATTTGTTTTAGATGCAACCAGGATGTGGGTACTTTTTTACACTCCACATGGGCATGTCCGAAGGTAACTCCTTTTTGGAAAGACCTAAAAAAAATTGGAACAATTGATGAATAAGACCATACCATTGGATTCAAGGTTGTTTTTATTGGGAGATACTAAAGGAATATTACCAAGATTCATTTTAGATAAATATCAGGAAAGATTTCTCAAAATAGCAATAGCAATAGCAAAAAAATGTGAAGCGGTCACTTGGAAAGATCATAAGGAAATAAGAATTGAAAGATGGTATGCAGAAATGCGTAGTTGTATCCCATTAGAAAAAGCTACTTATAATCTGAGAAATAGATATGATTTCTTTTTGAAACTTTGGAACCCATTCACTTTAAAACTAGGATTAAGAATTGGAAATATTTAATTTCAGGATTGTTTTAATACCCTTAAATTTTTTCAATAAGAATTTAGCCGGAAGTGTTTCCTTCTTGTCTCCAGGTTTCCTTCTTTCTTTCCTTCTTTCTTTCCTTCTTTCTTTCCTTCTTTCTTTCCTTCTTTCTTTCCTTCTTTCTTTCCTTCTTTCTTCCTTCTTTCTTTCCTTCTTTCTTCCTTCTTTTCTTTCCTTCTTTCTTTCCTTCTTTCTTTCCTTCTTTCTTTCCTTCTTTCTTTCCTTCTTTCTTTCCTTCTTTCTTTCCTTCTTTCTTTCCTTCTTTCTTCTTCTTTCTTCCGTTCTTTCTTCCTTCTTTCTTCCTTCTTTCTTCCCTTCTTTCTTCCCTTCTTTCTTCCCTTCTTTCTTCCCTTCTTTCTTCCCTTCTTTCTTCCCTTCTTTCTTGCCTTCTTTCTTCCCTTCTTTCTTCCCTTCTTTCTTCCCTTCTTTCTCCCT
>NC_135991.1:4190007-4230007 GCF_053455715.1 Rhinoraja longicauda
CAGACTGCAGGTGAATCCCTTTCGTTGCTGCAGGAGCAGCGAAGATCAGCGGGGATTGCTGGCGAAAGTCTGCAGCTCACCAGGGAACGCAGGAGAGGCGAGATACCCGGGCGATAGGCCGTGACGCAGCAGTTTTTAGTGGGAGCCGCCATTATTGAGGCAACACCACTCGCCACCCTCCCTTGAACTGTTCTACACTTTTTTTTTGTGTTTGGACTGGCCCCGTGCCTTTTGGATTTTCTTTGTCTTTTTGTATCAGTGTTTCGTTTCACTGTAGTGCCTGACATCATGCAGGGTCAGCGTCTGGGGGATCGGGGCCCTTCGGGGAGTTATCCTAAGGCGGCTGCTTCAGCTGCTTCGGCTGCTCCTCTGGGGGCCCGGTTCCCATGAGGAACCTACCCTTTGAACATGGGGTCAGGTGCTACATGCCTCCCCAAATGAATCTGGAGGACTGCGCGGCTGCTGTGGCAGTGGCAGCCAAGCCTGCAGGCATTGTGTATGTGGGTAAAATGTTCGGGAAGGGCGTGTTCTTTCTGGAGTCCGTTGAGGGGGTGAACGCGACTGCAAGTAAAGGGGTCACAGTGGGTGGACTTTTCTTACAGGCCGAGCCCCTGTGGTCCACCGCGCAGCGGGTGGTCCTATCCAACGTCCCGCCCTGCATCAAGAACCAGACCCTCCTTCCCCATCTTCACACCCTGGGGAAGCTCTTCACCGACATCACCCCAATACCCATGGGATTTCGCAGGAAGGACTTGCAGAACGTTCTCTCCCTCCGGCGCCAGCTGACAATGCTGCTGGACAGGGAGGAGGTGGTCGACGGGCGCTTCTGTGCCCAGCAGGATGGGCGAGACTTCACCATCTTCTGGACATCGGAGCTCCCGAGGTGCCACGCCTGCAAGGAAGTGGGGCATACTCGGAGGTATTGCCCCCAAATCCCGGGCGGAGAACTCCGCCTCCGGTGCCACTAACCCCCCCTCCCCCACAACTCCCACTCCCCTGTAGTTGAGTCAGGGAACCCTGGGGATGGGGAGGGTCAAAAGAGGGGGGCCATGGTGGCGAAGAAGATAAAGCACCTGGGGTACAAATCCCCCGGGGATAAGACTTTGCCACCCATCCCGTCACTTCCCCTTAGCCCCATAATCCAGCCAGGGGCGGAAGGGATTGGGCGGGAGGAGGGGGAGTCGCAGACTAGGGATGCTCAGGTGACCCCAGAGTCTGTGAGCTCCTCCCAAAAAAAGAAGGAGGAATCTCTCCAGGAAGGAGCAGAAGGTGGACATAGGGGAATCTTCCAGTGGGGCGGGGAGTGCTGTGGTGGAGGATGACTCCTGCCCTCTGGTTCAGGCCCCGGTTCCATGCTCTGGAGGGGTTTCTGGGGAGGGTGGTGATGGGGACCACTCGGGTGTAATGGAGCAGGGGGAGATTCCTGTTGGGGAGAAAATCCCGATTCAAGCACCCGATGAAGCCCAGGAGCAACCCACCCAGGACGAGGTTGAGAACACGCCTGTGGAGTTAGGGATAGTAGGCGGGGAGGGGAAGGGGAAACCAGCCCTTCCCTCCCGCAGGACCTGGCTCCAGAGGGACTCTCTATGTCTGGGGCACCAGAGTCCACTCTGGGCCCATCTGATGGAGGGATAGACCCCACTGTCAATTGTCTTGACTCCCCAGGTACACCCGAGGAAGGCCCCTCTACCACTGGCCCCACGGTGGGGACTGAGGTGGAGATGAGACCAGAGGGCGGGGAAGAGGCAACCGCTGCGCAGGGTTGGGCGGGAGTCTCAAGCACGAAAGGTGTGTCCAAGGATGGGAATGTTGACTCCATCTGCAGTGGGCGGGTGGAAGGAGACTCCTCGGACAATGAGTCAATGGATGTTCTCGCTGCCCCCGACGCCACTCCTCTCATTCCAGTGCAGGAGATCCGCGAGTTCATCGCGGCCACCGAAGGAGCCCAACATCGGCCCAAACTGGCCTCCCACCGGTGGCCGAACGTACAAGGGGTCACCAGCCTCCTGAACCTCACGCTCAGAAGGAGGGGGAGGGGAAAGGGAGGGACGGGGGTGAAGGGGAATGACCGGCGTCAGCTGAGGTCCTTCTTGGACGACCTGGAAAAGGACGCCGAGGCCCAGAGCAGCGTCGTTCCTGCTGAGGGTAGAGGGATCAGTAGAGCGTCCCTTGTTGCCAAGATCCGGAAGGTGAAACGCACTGCCAATCCATCTAGGTTCCGTAGCTGCAGAGACGGCTCTGGTGAGGGGATCTAGTGTACTCCTGACATGGCGATCATCATAGCCAGTTATAACATAAATGGCAGCAGGAGGACTCTCCACGGGTTTAACCATCTCTCAACCCTGAGGATTGGGAAATATGCGGTGAGCTTCCTGCAGGAAACCCACACCATCCCACGAGACGAGTCCACCTGGCTCCTGGATTAGGGTGGTGTGGTCTACATGAGCCACATCAGCTCCATTTCCAGTGGGGTGCCCATTTTGTTGGCTCCGAATTTCCGGCCAGAAATCCTAAAGGTCCAGGAATTGGTGCCAGGCTGCTTGCTTCACCTGGCCGTGCGCCTGGACGGCGTGCCGTTGCATGTTGTCAACGTGTACGCCCCCAATCCCGCCGTGTGCAGACGTGCCTGTCCCGTAAGGTGTCTACCCTGTTGAGCTCCATCGACCCTGGCGACTGCGTGATCCTCGGGGGAGATTTGAACTGTACCCTCGAGGAAGGAGACCGTTCAGGTATCCAGCGCGGCCAGGAGTCGGTGAAGAAGTTGAAGGAGCTCGTGGGCTCCTTTGACTTGGTAGACACCTGGAGGAACCTCCACCCCGACTCCAGTGCCTTCTCCAGGAGGTCAGAGGGGGGTGGTTCTCGCATCGACCGCCTGTACATTTCTCGGGCGTACGTCTCCCGCGTCTCGGCGGCCTCCATGCGGCCGGTGCCTTGCTCGGACCACCACTTGGTGTGGGCGGAATTTACCCCGCTGAGCACGCTGGGAGGGTCCGCGTAATGGCACTTTAACAACCGGCTGCTGGAGGATCGCCGCTTCCGGGACTCGTTTGTGAGGTTCTGGACTACTTGGAAGGGGAGGAGGGGAGGATTTCACTCCCTGCGGCTATGGTGGGACGTGGGCAAGGCCCACATCCGACGTTTTTGTCAGGAGTACACTAGGGGGTCGACCAAGAGACGCGATTCCAAGGTCAGACAGCTCGGGAGTGAGCTGCTCGATTTGGATTCGCGTCTAAGTCAGACCTGCGGGGACCCGACCCTCTGGAGGGAATACCAGGAGAAGAAGGACGCGCTGAAGGAGCTGCAGTTACAGCAATCCCGAGGCACATGCTCCACGATTTGGACCGCGGTTCACCCTTCTTCTACTCGCTGGAGAAGTGGCGGGGAGTCCGTCAGCAGTTAGTGGAGTTGCTCGCTGACGATGACTCCCGTGTCACCCAACCAGAAGACATCAACGTGGCGGTTCGTTCCTTTTATGGGACCTTGTTCTCACCGGATAGCTCCGGCGGGGACGAGTGCAGTGATCTGTGGAAGGTCTAGCCACGGTCGGCCCGGAGGGTGCCGAGCGCTGTACGCCCCCCTGACACTGGCCGAACTTCCCAAGTGGCGGTCGGTGTTGCCTGCCGGTCGCGAGGGTGCCCCACGGTGGGGGTCCCTCTACGCAGGGATTCTGCCCCTCTCCATCGGGAACCTGGGGTGGAAGGTATTGCACCGAGGAGTCCCCTGCAACCTGTTCCTCGCGCGGTTCACAGACTCGCCAGCCGATGCCACTTTTGCGGGTTGGAAGAGTCTGTGTACCACGTGTATATGGAGTGTGTGAGGTTGCAGCCCCATGTTCCAATATCTAATGGAGCTGCTCCTTGCTTTTTGGCTGCATTTTTCACCCACCATCCTCATCTTTGGACACCCTGTGCGTAGGGGAGAGGGTAGGGCCGAATATGTCCTTGTTGGGTTGCTCCTGGGCCTGGCCAAGCTAGCCATCCGCGACTCACGGCGCCAGGCGGAAGAGGGCTCTGCCCGAGCCAGCTGCCTACCCCTTTTCCGTGGTTACATCCGCGCCCGGGTGGTGGTGGAGAGGGACTACGCGCTGTCCACAGGCACCCTGGGGGATTTCCGGGACCGCTGGGCTCCGCGGGGGATTGGATGTATCCTGGATGGGGATTGTAATATAATGGTATAATAGTTTCAATTGATATATTTGTTTGTATAATATTCTGGTGGTGGGTTCTGTTTTGGTTTTATTTTATTGTATATATTATTTTAATATTTGAATAAATATTTTTGATTTAAAAAAAAAAAAAAAAGCTCCTCACCAAACTCCACCAGCTAGGCCTCAGCTCGTCATTATGCGACTGGATCCTGGACATCCTGCTGGAGCGACCGAAGGCAGTGGGAATGGGCCCGCACCTGTCCTCCACAATCACCCTGAGTACCGGCACTCCACAGGGCTGTGTTCTGAGCCCCATGCTCTACTCCCTCTTCACACACTACTGTGTTCCTGCATTCGACACCAACACCATTGCCAAGTTTGCAGACGACACAACGGTGATTGGGCTGATCACCAACGGTGACGAAACAAAATACAGAGCGGAGGTGCAGAACCTGGCTGACTGGTGCTCTGATAACAACCTGTCCCTAAATACCACCAAGAGCAAGGAGCTAATCATCAACTTCCGTAGGTCACATAACGGGGAAAACGCCCCGATCTTTATCAACGGGGACAGAGTGCAGAGAGTGTCCAGCTTCAAGTTTCTGGGCACTCACATTTCGGAGGACCTAACATGGTCCAATAACACTGCTGCGCTGGTCAAGAAGGCACAGCAACGACTGATCTACTTAAGAACACTGAAGAATTCTGGTCTACCCCAACAGTTGCTGACGACATTCTACCGCTGCACCATAGAGAGCATCCTAACACATGGCATCCCTGTGTGGTACCTCAGCTGCACGGAGGAAGAAAGGAAAGCTCTTCAGCGGGTAGTCCATAGAGCTCAGAGGACCATCGGCACACAGCTACCAGCCTTGGAGGGCATCTACAACACACGATGCCTCAGAAAAGCCACCAGCATCCACAAAGTCTCTTCACACCCCTACAACAGTCTGTTCGAACTCCTTCCATCGGGTAGACGATACAAGGCCTTCTACGCCCGCACCTCCAGACTCAAGAACAGCTTCATCCCCATGGCCATAGCTGCTATGAACCGGTTCTGCTGAGCCGGATGATCAAAACGCACAGTGATCCGGCACAGATCTACTTGCACTTTATTCTGTGTTAAAACTGTAACAATTTGTTTCGTTGGGTTGTTGTTGTTTAAATTAATTAAATTATTGCATCGTATGGGAGGCGCATTCCCAATCTCGTTGTACCCCTGTACAATGACAATAAAGATATATTGTATTGTATTGTATTGTATTGTATTGTATTGTATTAGTTAAAGTTCCGGGGGGGTAGCGCGTGCTCATCTTTTGAAGACGTGCGCGTTCCATTGTGACGTCACACGCTGAATGCCGGGGGGGAGCGAGCTCATCTCTCACAGGCGCACGGGTCCAATTGTGACGTCACACGCTGAAGACCTTCAGGGAGTCGGTTAGAAATCTTTTAAAACTTTAAAAAATCTATCTCGTTGATCCCCACACTTTCAGTTATGTGTTGTTGCTCCTCTTGTTCCCTTTTGCTCCTCACTGCTTGTCGATGTCTCTTTGCGTCGTTCCTTCCTTTACCATGCCGAGATTCGTTTTCTCCCTCCTCCTGGCATGATTTTAAAAAGATAGAAATATATCAGGATACACATATTTATAAATTCTAAATAAAAACCTACTTATTAATGAACACGAGAGCATTAGAAAAAAAAGGCTTTTTTTTCTTGAAATAACATAAACCTAAATCAAAAAGGTTCTTTAGTGCCTGTCACTTTCTGTTTTGCGTTCTTTCTCGTTGATCCTCACACGTTCAGTTGTTTCTTGTTGCTCTCCTTGTTCTCTTCTGCTACTCACTCCCTCTCGATGTCTCTTTGCGTCGTTCCTTCCTTGACCATGCAGTGAATCGTTTGGTCCTTCCTCTTGACCTGATTTTAAAAAGATAGGAATAGATATTTATAAATTCTAAATAAAATCCTACTTATTAATGAACACAAAACCATTAGATCAAAATGGCAATTTTGTTCTTGAAATAAAATATACCTCAAAAAGGGTCTTTAGTACCTATCACTTTCTGTTTTGCGTTCTTTCTCGTTGACCCTCACACATTCACTTGTTTGTTGTTGCTCATCTTGTTCTCTTACGCTACCCACTCCCTCTCGATGTCTCTTTGTGTCGTTCCTTCCTTGACCATGCTGTGACTCGTTTGGTCCCTCCTCTTGGCCTGATTTTAAAAAGGTAGGAATATATATTTATAAATTCTAAATAAAAACGTACTTATTAATGAACACGAAATCATTAGATCAAAATGGCAATTTTTTTCTTGAAATAAAATAAACCTCAAAAAGATTATTTAGTACTTATCGCTTTCTGTTTTGCGTTATTTCTCGTTGACCCTCACACGTTCAGTTGTATGTTGTTGCTCCTCTTGTTCTCTAATGCTACTCACTCCCTCTCGATATCTCTTTGTGTCGTTCCTTGCTTGACGATGCTGTGACTTGTTTGGTCCCTCCTCTTGGCATGATTTAAAAAAAGATAGAAATATATATTTATAAATTCTAAATAAAAACTTATTTATTAATGAACACGAAATCATTAGATCAAAATGGCAATTTATTTTATTGAAATAAAATAAACCTCAAAAAGGTTCTTTAGTACCTGTCAATTTCTGTCTTGAGTTCATTCTCGTTGATCCTCACACATTCAGTTGTGTTTTGTTGCTCCTCTTGTTCTCTTCTGCTACTCACTCCCTCTCGATGTCGCTTTGTGTCGTTCCTTCCTTGACCATGCTGTGACTCGTTTGGCCCCTCCTCTTGGCCTGATTTAAAAAACATTGAAATATATAAGGATGTATATATTTATAAATTCCAAATAACAAACCTACTTATTAATGCACACGAAAGCATTAGATGAAAATGGCAATTTGTTTTCCTGAAATAAAATAAACCTCAATCAAAAAGGTTCTTTAGTACCTGTCACTTTATGTTTTGCGTTCTTTCTCGTTAATCCTCACACGTTCCGTTATTTATTGTTGCTCCTCTTGTTCCATTCTGCTCCTCACTGCCTCTCGATTTCTCTTTCGTGTTGGTGACTCAATGCGAACCCAACTGGTCCGCGCCTGTGCAGTTGGGGCCCATTGATCTAATACTTATGTTAGAAGTCCTTTTCCATCTCCAGTGCCCGTCATCTGTGTGTGACGTTACAATGTGAACGCAACAGATCCGCGCCTCCACAGTTGGGGCCCATTGATCTACTACTTACATTAAAAGGCCGCGGGTTCTGTGCGTGACGCTCAACGCCCGATTGCTCCGGGTTCCACGAGGTGCATTCTGATCCGCTGCTGCCGCTCGTCCACACGTGCGGTCGATTGATATGCTCTGACCTCCCGCTCGACGCCTCATTGGCCAGATCCCTCTTGGGGAGTCATTGCTCAGCGAAGCACGCGTCGAATGACAACATTCTTCGTTGATATCCTATCCTTCAGGAAAACTTTGACATTTTCCCTAGCCTTTCCTCGGTTAAGAGCCACATACATTTGTCCATGCTGAAATATCGGTTTCTCGAGTTATATTAGCACATTTTCCATGGTCTGAGCTTCTGCTCCGTGGATTGTCATAGCAAAACATGTCTGAATTGGGAATTGTCTCCGCTGAAAGGGAATGTCTTCGCCTCCTGTCAAAGTAAGCGGTGTCCTAAGAATCATTACAATGTAATTTTTGAAGGCTGCAATGGTGATTTTTGCAACGATCAGATTATTGTGTAGCTGTTCCACAATCATCCTTGTTCCATTGCATAGTCTGCGTGGTGCCAAATTTCTCATTAAGATGATCGGAGTGTAGTGGCCTGGCGGAGGCCAGAGAAAAGGCAAGACGCCAGGCATTTTTAGATAAGGGTCTTTCTTAGGCTGTGAGCTCCTGCTCACAGCGTAGTCCACCTAGGGATGAGCCACGCCTCCCAACGGGCTGGCTTTTAACCCCTTACGCCTGTCCGTCACGTGACGAGGGGGCTGACCCAAGGAGTGGCCTGATCCCCAGGGACCGCCACAGGAGATCCTTTTTTTAACACCGATTTGCGTGGTGGTAATCCAGAGATCTTTACTGAATCGAGGAATTCTGTTGGGAATTGAGTAGCATTCGTTCCCCCAGTCACGGCATTGAAAGAAAGGTATTTCTTCATGATTCCAGGGAAGTGTCTGATACATCTAGAATTGATGCTCCTCATAATATCGTTGATGATACAATTGTTGGGGAATAATTCGGCAGGATTGTCGAAGGTGGGATATATAAAATCAATGCAATCCTCCAGTGATCTTGCTGATAGATCCATGTCTTCTGGGATTTCAATCTCATCGTCTTCATTTTTCGAAATACTGTCTTCTCCAACATTCAGCAAAAATTGAGAATAGTTGTCTTCGCCATCTCTCAATCGCATATTCCTCTTCAAGTTGAACTTGGTGAAAGTTCTCCACAAGTAGGATTTCTTGATGCATGAATTTTCAATATCAGCATCGCTTCCCCTTTTCACAACAGGAAGGAGTTGTCGAAAATCATCACAACAAACGGTAAGAATACCGCCAAAAGGTTCATCCTTGGTGCATATATCTCGAAGAGTTCTATCCTCGGCTTCGAAGCTCTCCCTCCTAATCATCGGACGCTCAACCCAAACAATCAGTCTCACTTGCGTGATCAATTGTGCTGTGTATGAGTTCTTCTCAATGTTGCACATTGTATCCTCGGTCACTTCGATGGGTATCTTGAATCGAGAATGTGCAGTTCTTCCACCAGGCATCAATGTAGCTGCTATCCCAGAGGATGCTACAGCAGAAGCAACATCACCTTTACCTCTAACGTTGGAGAGGATCAAATTTGTGAGAAATGTCTTTCCCGTTCCTGCTGGGGAATCAATGAAAATCATTGAAGGAACATTCCTAACCAAACAGCCGCACACATGGTCATACAGGACTCTTTGCTCAGCATTCAGCATCGGCTCCTTCTCTGCAACGAACTGCTGTTGTTCGGGTATACTATACTGCAACTCATGCAGCAATTCTGGATTGTCAACAATGTTCATCCTTCCATTTCTTGGTTCGGACAAATGAAAGTAACCAGGGTCTTGTTGTAATTCGCAAGCTTGTCTTGAATATAGAACAGAGCTTGATCATGATGCCTCTCATCAATCATGATATTTTGATGACTGTTTAGTGTCGCTTCTTTTTCAAGGAAATTCTGAGACATTGAATTCTTGAAGCGATCCCATAATTGTCGAGGATTGTTGACCTCATCGTTCATCAGCAAAACAACAAACAAATCTCTTATTGCACCAGGGAGTTTTGTCCTCTCAGCATCTTCCATCGTCTGTCGCCAATGGTCATCATCTTGCAACAAACCTCTTTCTCTGCAAACGTCTTTGAATGAAGAACGAAGGTCCAGGCCCAACTAATTCACTCATTGGAGTTCTCATCAGATTCAGGCAAGAGCCGGTTGCTTTGATGGCGGATATCAAAGCAATGTTTCATCAGGTCAAGGTATCAGAAAAGCATGTTGACTATCTACGATTTCTGTGGTGGCCTGATGGTGATATGCAGCAAGATCTTGTGGAATACCGCATGAAGGTACACCTTTTCGGCCCCGTGTCATCACCAAGTTGTGCAAACTTTGCATTGCGAAAAACTGCTGAGGACAACGGAGCACACTTTTCGGAAGAGGTGGTCGACACGGTGAAGAACAACTTCTATGTGGATGACTGTTTGAAGTCCATGCCTTCGGAACTAGAAACAGTCCGGATGGTAAAAGACCTGAATGACATCTGCCAAATGGGAGGATTTACGCTATCGAAATGGATCAGTAATAGCCGTGCTGTACTAGCATCTATTCCTCACGCAAGTAGGGCTAAAGATATCAAGGAGTTGGACTTGGACCAGGACAATCTGCCGATGGAGAGAGCACTAGGATTGTACTGGTGCGTGGAAACCGATAGGTTCAAGTTCAAAATTGCTGTACATGAACGACCATGCAACAGACATGGCATCCTGTCAGTAGTTGGCTCTATTTACGATCCTCTAGGATTTCTGGCACCATTTACTCTGCCTGCTAAGTTGATTATGCAAGAACTCTGCAAGGAGAAGCATGGTTGGGATGACGATATACCCCAAACATTCCATCAAAAGTGGACAGGATGGCTGACGGGTCTTGACAAGATGGCGGAGTTTGAGGTGGACCGGTGCATGAAGCCTACCGACTTTGGTCAAATCAGAAATATACAGCTACACCACTTCTCAGATGCAAGTGAAAGTGGTTATGGCACTGTTTCATATCTGAGACTGGAAAGCCACAGTAGGAAAGTGCATGTTGCATTTGTAATGGGTAAGGCCAGAGTGGCACCATTGAAACAGATGACGATTCCCAGAATGGAACTTACAGCTGCCGTCTTAGCTGTTAAAGTCAATGTAATGCTGAAAAAAGAATTACAGCTTCAGCTAGACAAATCGGGTTTCTGGACTGATAGCACAACAGTGCTTAAATACATCAACAACGAAAACAAACGCTTTCAGATGTTTGTAGCTAACAGAATCGCTGTTGTGAGGGACGTTACTGACGTATCGCAATGGAGAAATGTTAGTACGAAAGAAAATCCCGCAGATGAAGCCAGAGGACTAACGACAGACCGCTTCTTAAACTGGAAAAGAAGGAGACTGAAAACTCCTGGCTGATGGGTAAAATATTGGAGACCTTACCGGACGCACGTGGGCACGTGCGCACCGTTCGGCTACAGACCAAGAACAATATCTTGGAAAGACCGATAACCAAGATATGTCTGCTACTGGAAGCTGATACTGGACTTAACATGGACTGATAATTTTGCTGATTAACTACTGTAATAGATTAGATGCCAATGTATAGTGCATGCTTGGATTATGTATGAAGGTTTTTTTTGGCTCCTCCTTTTTTTGTATTAGTAATTGTTGCGCTATACACTTATAACAATTAGGGGCCGGTGTGTAGGAACCATTTTGCAGTTATTAGTTATTTTTGCTTATTAATATCACTACCTTGTATTCTGCTGTAGTTTGCACGCTATAGAGTTAATGCAATGCTTACGTAGGGGCTGAGCGGAGCTAGAGTACCGGCAGTTGGGTACGTGCTGGCAGAATGTGTGAGCTGGGAGGTGCTGACAGAGTCAGCTAGAAGCTCCGCCAAAAGATTTATCAGCCATGATGTAATCGCCTGTAAGTTTTATTAACTAGAAGATTAATACAAACTGTGTCGAAGTTATATCTGGCAATTCGTAACGATCGCATAGACTGTGGTAAGATAGGGAATTTTACCTAGCAATTAATAACCAGTCGATGACAAGAGATATGCCAATATGTTTATTGCACCTTCAAATAAAGAAGACTAACTATTAAACGTCTGGGAGGATCTCTGTTATTAGTTGTTCGAGTTATTACGCTTATCGCTGACCCGGTCTATGCAAGTGGCAGCTTGGGAGCTAATTGAGATAGACGAGAAACTGGCCGCTACACCTATTGTTCCATGTGTAAAATCGGGGTACATCAGAGTAATACAAATTCCTTGCAAATTGATCTTGAGATTGCATATTCCATGAATGCAGTTAAAGTCGTTCTCGCGAAATCATCGTTTCTCACCCGCTGAACAGCGTCAACTGTTATAACGACTCGTTCTTGTGGTAGATGTACCTGGAGTCCAATGACAGGAAGGTGTCTCGCATGAGTTAGAAATCCAAGGATTGATCCCACTGCTTCTGATGGACTAATGTATCTTCCAGTCAAGTATTATACAATCTCGTCATCCCTGTTAGCTCCAAAAACTGCTTGATCACTCCCCTTCAAGGTGTACTTGACGACGTATTTGACCGACTTTACAGAGGAGCATATCTCAACATTCATGTGACATTGGAACAACTTCAAGAGTTGAGCACTATAGGGCACCAACCATTCAGAAGTAATAGGTCGATGACGGCGTCCTTCTTGATATCCATGAAATCCTCCCATATCCGGAGAGCTTCTCCTGTACATAGGGTATCAATCATCTCCACACCTTGTGCTCTCGATACATGGCTTCGGGAATCTCTTACTGCATCTTCCATTCTTCCAACATTGAGAGGTGTGGTTGCAGTACGGTCCATGAATCATGTGCTTCAGTACCAATCCATGCAGCTCGGGGTCTACTTGCGGGTCTGGTATTTCAGCTTGCACAAATCTGTCAACATCTCGTGGTCGTGGCTTATTCGCTTCGCCAAGCCACAGCAGACAGTGCAAATGAGGCAGTCCGCTCTTCTGATATTCCACAGTCAAGACAAAAGCTATACAGTTTCCAAAGAGGCCATCTGGTCCAGTAAGGCACTTGATGAAGAGTTTTCTTTTCAGATCGAAGACCCTTGCAATCAACTCTGGTCTATCACACGGCTGCTGATTCAGAAAGAGGCACGGTCGGATCTCGCTCCACTTCGGATTGCAAGTCATCGTAATGAAAAACAAAGCATTGCCGTACTTCCGAACATACATCATGGCGTCCTGGCATCGTTCCATCATGTATCTCGGTCCACCGACAAATGTTGAGGAGAGGATTATGCGCTTTCCAATGTTATCCAAATCATCATTATCATTTAATGCATCATATAACATATAACATATAACATATAACAACTACAGCATGGAAACAGGCTTGTCCGGCCCTACCAGTCCACGCCGACCATTCTCCCTGACCTAGTCTCATCTACCTGCACTCAGACCATAACCCTCCAATCCCCTCCTATCCATATACCTATCCAATTTACTCTTAAATAATAAAATCGAGCCAGCCTCCACCACTTCCACCGGAAGCCCATTCCATACAGCCACAACCCTCTGAGTAAAGAAGTTCCCCCTCATGTTACCCCTAAACCTTTGTCCCTCAATTCTGAAGCTATGTCCCCTTGTTGGAATCTTCCCCACTCTCAAAGGGAAAAGCCTACCCACGTCAACTCTGTCCGTCCCTCTCAAAATTTTAAAAACCTCTATCAAGTCCCCCCTCAACCTTCTACGCTCCAAAGAATAAAGACCCAACCTGTTCAACCTCTCTCTGTAGCCTAAGTGCTGAAACCCAGGCAACATTCTAGTAAATCTCCTCTGTACCCTCTCCATTTTGTCGACATCCTTCCTATAATTTGGCGACCAGAACTGCACACCATACTCCAGATTTGGCCTCACCAATGCCCTGTACAATTTCAACATTACATCCCAACTTCTATACTCGATGCTCTGATTTATAAAGGCAAGCATACCAAACGCCTTCTTCACCACCCTATCCACATGAGATTCCAATTTGCTACACCATCATCCGTCAGGCCTCTGTAAGTTGTTGATCTCAACGATGGTTGATTTACGCGAATATACTTGAGCCTATCACTTTCAATCTTAGCTGCCATGTCGACGACATATTGTTGAAAGAGTCGTCCTCCTCTCAAAAGCTGGTTAAATTCATTATCACGATTCATGATCCTGTAGGCATAATATCGCATCGCTGTCAATTTCATGCTGGCGCTCATTTCAAGTTGGTGATGCCATCCATCATCTGCAAGCGGAAAGAAAAGGACGTATTGAAGACTGTCATACGACCTACGAGACTCTGAAATGATTTGCAGGCGTCCTCCTCTTTCTTTCAAGACCATGTGCCGTGATGTTCTCTCAGGTTTAACATTGTTTGGTATTATGACAGCAACTTCGTTGGCAATTTGTGTGTTAAATCGCCTTACATGTTCACAGGCTGCCCGACGATCTGGATCAATGACGATTGATGCGTCTGATAAATCTCTAATTCTATCCTTGGCAATACTAAGTGAATTAATGTAAGGGTTATTTAATCTTATCAATTCTTCAAGAATCTCAACAATTTCCCTTTGAATGCCAGCATCTTGCAATATACCCATTCGCAATTGAATGCTATCTTGGGGGTCGATGAAATAGATCTGCAAGAATTGACTTGGCTCGTCTAGGTCAGGCATCAACGGACCAAGGTAATGATTAATCTGCCCTTGAATGATGACTGAGGGACTCCATCCAGGCCTTGGTGGCAGCACTTCCTTGGCACCGAATGACGTCACTTGAAAGAGACAGTTGTATTGTCGAATATTCTTTCTGAACTCGTTTGCTTGCTCGTGTACAATCTCATCAGTTCAGCAGGTAGTGGCCGGACAGGAGCAATGTTGACTTTGCCCTTCATGCAGCAAAGTTTGCGGTTTCTCCAGAGAAACGGTACGCTCGACACTGACGGCAAATCTTCGTCATGTCACCAACATCAGCAGAATGATTTCTCTTTGCGAGTTGTGCATTTCGTCTTGTTGTATCTCTATCTCTGGACCGCTGTTCAGCCAGCCTTCTAGTTCCTTCCCCTGCCGTCCCTGCATCCCTTCTGCTTTGCGCTCTTTCACGGAGATCCTCTCGACGTTCAGTTCTCACTTGTTGCGTCTCTTCACTCCTTCTGTCTCGTGCAAAGGGAAGGGGAGAGCAGCAGCAGAGCTCTCGTCACCCCGCACGCTCATTGGCAGGCACTCCCGTCACGGGATCCTCTCGACGTTCAGTTCTTACTTGTTGCGTCTCTTCATCCCTTTGCGCTCTTTCACGGAGATCCTCTCGACGTTCAGTTCTCACTTGTTGCGTCTCTTCATACCTTCTGTCTCGTCCTTTTTCTCTGAGATCCTCTCTCGTTTAGTTCTCACTTGTTGCGTCTCTTCATTCCTTCTGTCTCCTGCACTTTGTCGGAGATCCTGTCGACGTTCAGTTCTCACTTGTTGCGTCTCTTCATTCCTTCTGTCTCGTGTTCTTTCTTGGATATCCTCTCTACGTTCAGTTCTCACTTGTTGCTTCTCTTCATTCCTTCTGTCTCGTGCTCTTTCTCGGAGATCCCCTCGACGTTCAGTCCTCGCGTGTTGTTTCTCTTTATCCCTTATTTATTGTGCTCTTTCTCGGAGATATTGGAGACGTTGAGCTCTTTCTTGTTGCATCTCTTTATCCCTTCTGTCTCGCTCTCTTTCTCGGAGATATTGGAAACGTGCACGTCGTTTGCTCCCTCCTCTTGGCATGATGTTAAAAAGAGGACACCTAAACACAATCTGAGTTATTAATGAACACGGAAGTACTTGATGAAAATGGAACACAATTAAAGTTATGAAGTATTAAAAGAAAATGAAAATTTTAAAATTTATAAAGTCGTAAACACAATCTGTGTGATTAATTTATAAACTGCCAAACACAATTTGAGTTATTAATGAACACAGAAGTAATAGATGAAAATGGAGATCGCTTTTTGGAATGAAATAAATATCAATGAAAATTGCGTCTTTTCTTTAAAAGAACCAAAAGACAATCTCAGTTGTTAAAAAAACACATAAGTATTAGAAGAAAATGAAAACAGAATGTAACGCAACAGTGAACACGGAAGTATTAGATGAAAATGGAGTTATTTTAAAATGTATAAACTCCTCAAGAGAATTTAAGTTAGATCAAAATGGAGATCAGGCAATTTCAGTTATCAATGAAGACAAAAGTATCAGATCAAAATGGAGGTCTTTTTTTGGGAATGAAAAAAATGTTAATCAAAATGCCGTTTTTTCTTTAAAGTAACCTAAAGACAAATTTAAGTAATTATTAAACTTGTGAAATAAATGTTTTTTTGTTAAAAGAGAAAGCAAAATTATCTATGAAATCTCTGTCTTTTTATCGTTTTTTTAAAATATAATTAAACGCAATGGAAATCCCGTTCTTCATTTAAAATAAATGTTTTTTTGTTAGAAATAAAATGAAACTTATCTTTTTCTTTTTAAATATTTTATTTTTGAAAAGCATATGTACAAATCGAAATAAGAAAAAACACATTTGTTACAAAGTTCTTACATAGCTTCAATTTTTAAATTTTTGAAGAGAGAAAGTAAAAATAAAAATATAAAACTATAAACTTGGGGAGAGAGAGTAAGAGGGTTAAAAAAAAAATTAAAAAAAAAAAAAAAAAAAGGATCTAACAATTAAAATTAACGGGAGTAGATCCGGGAGACAAAAACCACAGCTGTACATCCAACCCCCAACTCAAGTTTCAACTTTTTATTTAAAATTTTTTTATTTTAGTCCTGTGCCAAACCCATTTACTTTTCTAAAAATTCAATAAATGGAGACCATATTTTTAAAAATAACTCAGGTTTGTCGATTAAGGCAAACCTTATTTTTTCCAAATGCAGGGTCTCTGTCATTTCCATAGTCCACATTTTAATTGTGGGGGTTATTGGTTTTTTCCAAAATTTAAGTATTAGTTTTTTCGCAGTTATTAGACTGTAATCAAGAAAATGTACCTGACTTACTGTAAAATTTGTAGTATGTTCTGATATTCCTAATATAATTAATTTTGGGTCCATATCTAATTTTTTATTAATAACTTTAGAAACTATTTTAAAAATCTCCAACCAGAAGTTTTGCATTTTTATACAAGTTACGAAAATATGAGTTAAATTAGCTTCTTGAAATTGACATTTATCACACATAGGAGAGATACTAGGAAAAATCCTATTTAATTTCGTCTTCGAATAATGTAATCTATGTATTATTTTAAATTGTATTAAGGAATGTCTAGTATTCAATGAACATTGATGTATATGTTGTAAACTTTCATCCCATATATCTTGCATTATAAATTGATTCAATTCGTCCTCCCATGCTCGTCTATAAGATTCTGATGACGGAATGTCAATGTCAAGGAGAATATTGTAAATAAAAGATATTAATTTATTTGAGTTATAATGTCGATTCAGGCCAAGTTCAGGCCATGTCAAGTGTTTCTGGACCTCTAAACTTATATTCTTGCATGTGTGATTTTACATAATCCCTAAGTTGTAAATATCTAAAATAATTATTAACATGTAATCCGTACTTCTGCTGTAACTCCTGAAACGAAAGAAAAGTTCCCTTATGATAAAGATCTCCCACCCTTTTGATTCCATAACTTTTCCATTGAGCAAAGCCTCTATCTAAGACAGACGGTTTAAAAGAAGGATTATTCGCAATAGGAAGGAAAACAGATAATTTACTCAATTTTAACGTAAGCTTTAATTGTTTCCAGGTACGGATAACACTATGTATAATGGGATTACCTCCATATGTTTTTTTATTTAAATTTATTGGAGCTAAGAGGATCGCACCAATATCGAATGGTAAACAATCCTCTTTCTCCATCTTTAACCAATCCGATTGTTGATCAGAATCATCCAACCAGCAGGTTATATTTTTAATATTAACCGCCCAATAATAAAATAAAAAGTTAGGTAAAGCAATTCCTCCATTAATTTTAGACTTACATAAGTGTCTTTTATTTATTCTATGAGTCTTGTAGTCCCAAATAAAATTAGTAACAATTGAATCAATTTTTTAAAAAAACTTTTTTGGAAGGTAGATCGGAATTGCTTGAAATAAGTATAATAGCTGTGGAAGAAAGATCATCTTTATAGCATTACTACGACCAACTAATGATATAGGAAGTGTTTTCCAAAATTGGATATTTCTGTGTAATTTAGCAAGTAAAGGAGGAAAATTTGATTTAAATAAAGAAGTATATTTCCTAGTCACGTAAATTCCAAGATATTTAAACTTTTCATAGGCAATTTTAAAAGGAAATTGTTGAAGTATGGCCGGATTATGCTCCATTATTGGCATAATTTCACTTTTAAACCAGTTAATTCTATAACCTGAAAATGAACCAAATTGAGTTATGAGATTTAATAAATTCGGAATGCTAATTTCTGGCTTTGTAATATATATTAATACATCATCCGCATATAAAGAAATTTTATTGGTTGTATGTTTAGTGTTGTAGCCATAAATATCTGAATTTGATCTAATACTCTCAGCAAGTGGTTCTATAATAAGGGCAAATAAAAGTGGTGATAGTGGACATCCTTGTCTACAACCCCTAGCTAAATGAAATTTAGATGACAGCATTTGATTAGTTAATATTCTAGCTGTTGGGGATGTATATAAAAGTTTCACCCATGCACAAAAATTTTCACCTAGTTGAAATTTTTCCATCACTGAGAAAAGATAGGGCCATTCTACTTGATCAAATGCTTTTTCAGCATCTAGCGAGATGATTGCTAAATCTTCATTTAATAGTCTATTTGAATAAATTATATTAAACAAGCGTCTCAAGTTGAAAAATGAATATCGTTTGGCTATAAAGCCTGATTGATCGGGGTGTATCAATTTGTCTATAACTAGACTTAATCTCTGAGCTAAGATTTTCGCTAATATCTTCTGATCAGTATTTAAAAGAGCTATCGCCCTATACGAACCAGGGTCTTCAGAATCCTTATCTTTTTTAGGAATGAGGATTATTGTTGATTCAGTCAGAGTTTGTGGCAATCTCTGTTGTTTAAAGGCGTGACTATATACAGTTTGCAAACGTGGAGAGATCAAACCACTGAATTTTTTATAAAATTCATTATTTAAGCCATCAGGGCCAGGAGTCTTCCCATTTTTCATGGATTTAATAGTCTCTTCAACGTCTTTCATAGTTATTTCTGCGCCCAGTAAATTTCTATCACTCACATTCAAACCAGGAAGGTTACATTCCTGCAAAAACTTTTGCATCTGCGCAGAAGTATCTGTTATTTTTGATGAATATAATGACTGATAAAATTGCAAAAATCTCTGATTAATATCCTTAGGTAGTTTAAGCAAATCTCCATTTTCTGATCTAATTTTATGAATTGTAGAATCATCTTCTAATTTACGGAGTTGACGTGCAAGCAATTTCTGTGGTTTATCTCCAAATTCAAAATGTTTTTGTTTAGTATATTGAAAAAGCCTTAAAATATGAGCTGAAAGGATAGAATTTAACTTATATTTGAGAACTGCAATTTTATTATGTATTTCAATAGAGGGAGCGATGGCATTTGTTATGTCTAACTGTCTTATCTGACTTTCCAGGTCATTCTGTTCAGCTCGGTTCTTCTTGTTTTGAGACGCTTGAAAAGCAATAATACATCCTCTCACAAACGCTTTAAATGTTTCCCAAAGCAGGGACGCAGGTGTTTCAGGAAGGTCCTTTGCGTTAAAAAAAATCTCAAATTGCGATTTAAGATAGTCATAACATGCTTTTTCATTTAAGATTTGCGGATTAAATCTCCAATTAGTCTGTTTCCCCGTTACTCCTTGGAGTTTTACCCTAAATGTTAAAGGGGCATGATCGGATATAATAATATTATGATATTTTGAATTATACGTATAAGGAATAAGTTTGGAGTCCACCAAGAAATAATCAATTCTTGAATAAGTTTTATGCACAGGTGAATAAAATGAATACTCTCGGCCTGAAGGATTATCAATCCTCCAAACATCTTTTATATTTGCATTATTTATATAAGAGTTTAATAATTCACACGACTTGGATTTTGTTTTCCTTTGAGTTGAAGATCTATCCAAATAAGGATCTAATGTACAATTTAAATCTCCTCCAATTAACAAGTTATATTGTCCAAATTCTGGAATGGTATTAAATTTTTTTTTTTTAAATAACGGATTATCAAAATTTGGTGCGTAGACATTCACCAATATCAATTTTGTAGAATATAGTTCTCCCACTAATATAACATATCTACCTTCAGTGTCGACTATAGAGGAAGTATTTATAAATGGTATACCCTTACGAATTAAAATAGCAACACCTCTTGATTTAAAGGGAAACGATGAGTGAAATACTTTATCAATCCATTTGCCTTTCAGTCTATTATGTGCTACATTTTTAAGATGAGTTTCCTGAAGGAACATTATATCTGCATCAATAGATTTTAAATGTGAAAGTACTTTACCTCTTTTAATTGGTTCATTAACACCCTTGACATTCCAACTACAAAATGTAATACCTTTAACCCCTGTTTTCCTAATAGAATCTTGCATCTTAACCGATAAATGGGCTATAATAAAGCAAATGGTCTGGCACCCGGACTACCACATTTTTCTTGAATGAGGGGTGGATGATCTTTTGTACAGCGTAGAGTGCCTCCCGGAAATATCTCCCAAAAGTATATAATTTCTGAAAAATGACATAATAAAAGTTAAATCTAAAAAAAAAATCAATATATAAAAGGTTAAAAGAGTGCAGGAAAAAAGAAGAGACAACTAAAACTACAACTACAATTAGTGCAGTTAGTGTTAGCCACCCTAAGGTGGCAAAAAATCTAAGGACATCCGTAAGATGTAAAAAAAAATTAATACTAGCTCCGTTTTTTAACACAGTTATTTTTATTTTTTTTTCCCGTTTTAAAATATATATATTTTTAGAAGCAAGGGGAAATAAACAGGACAGGCCCAAAGGAATTTAATCCAAAATAGACCAGTTTTCCCCCCTAGGGTGTGTTAGTTAAATGTTAAAAGTAAAATTTACATGAGTCAAGTGTTACTTGAACTTCTTATTGGTAGTGATTAATAATATTTTTTTATTAATAGTAGTTAATAAAGATTAATAGTCATATAGCTTATTCACTGGTCTTGGAACTTTAAATTATAACGCCTTATAGCCCAATCAGTTCTCTGCCAGTGATTACAGCCGTGGAGTGGTATTCATCCCTTCAGCGAGTTTTCAATCTCTCGGGCGAATTCGAATGCTTTATTGTGATCAGTATAAAAGGTTTCTGTCTGCTTGTAGGTGACTCGCAGTTTGGCCGGGTACAACATTCCGAATCTGAGCGATGGGATCTTCCTCAGAATTGATCTTGTCTCATTAAAAAGTGCTCTTTTCTTAACCACCTCAGCAGGATAATCTCTAAAAATACGGATATTGTAGCCTTGGAATGATAAGTTTCTGTTGATAGCGATTCTCGACAGAATATCTTCTAAGACGTGAGAGTAGTGTACCTTTAATATCAGATGCCTTGGGGGAGCGCCAGCAGCTGGCCGAGCTCTCAGTGCTCTGTGGGCTCGATCCAGCAAAGGTTTTGTGTCCAATTTCAAAACATCCCGTAGGAGTTCAGCAGTGAAATCACAGAGGTTTTTATCTTTCTCTTGGCCTTCTTTAACTCCAACAATCCTTAGGTTTTGTCTTTGTCTGTATATCGTTTAAAATGCCCTCTTTGCGATGCTAGAGTCTGTCCTCAACTACCAAGCAGCAGGAGCAGCAGCAGCTGCGCGCGGTGGACTGTCGGCGACGGCAGTTGGTTTCAGCCCGAAGCAACTGCTCCACCCGCAGCGAGCGGGAGGTCGGAGCCAATCACTGCACCCCACGGAGAGACCCGGCCCAATCGGGGGCAAATACAGTCGGAGCCAATGAATGGCGCCCACGTCGTGGTGAGCGGACCAATCGAACGTCGAGCGGGCGTGCGAGGAGGGGGGGAGGGGGGAAGGGGAGAGCAGCAGCAGAGCTCTCGTCACCCCGCACGCTCATTGGCAGGCACTCCCGTCAGTGGGGCGAGTGCCGCACCCCCCCCCCCCCCCCCCAGCGGTTTTGGCGACGGCTGCTACACCTCCCGGCGGTCAGCGCTGCCCGATGTGAGGAATGTCAGTTGCGGGGACGGGCGGTGGTGCGCGGGGGGAGCGCATTAGTTAAAGGTCGGGGGGGACGGACGCATTAGTTAAAGGTCAGGGGGGCACATTAGTTAAAGGTCCGGGGGGGGGATAGCGCATCAGTTCAAGGTCCGGGGGGAGGGAGCACATTAGTTAAAAAGATCCTGGGGGGAGCGCATTAGATAAAGGTCGGGGGGGGGGCATTAGTTAAAGGTCCGGGGGGGGAGCACATCAGTTAAACGTCCGGGGGGGGGAGCACATTAGTTAAACGTCCGGAGGGGAGCGCATCAGTTAAATGTCTGAGGGGGGAGCGCATCAGTTAAAGATTGGGGGGGGGGGGAGAGCTGGTCTGTTGAAGACGTGCGGATCATTGTGACGTCACACGCTGAATTCCGGGGGGGGGGGGACGCGAGCTCATCTCACAGGCGCACGGGTCCCCTTGTGATGTCACACGCTGAAGGCCAAGAAATCGGTTAGAGATTAAATGTTTTAAATTTAAAACCTTCTAACTTAAAAAATATACGACCAATTTAAATGAACCTGTTATCTGCACTGGCGGCGAGAGTGGTGATTAAGGCGGTGCAAAAATTGTGGCGCTACGGTTTACCGTTTTGCCAAAATCACAGATATATATATATTAAGGTGGCGCTAACCTGGCGCTATGGTTTACCGTTTTGGCTGCAGGTCCACATGTCTCTCAGAGAGATGTGCAAGATACATCTTCTGGATGCACTGGGACGCATCCTTAGTAATGTGACCTGGGGTCATCGGGTGTTTCGGGTCTCACAACATCAGACACCCATGCCCAGGCGACTCAGCCGGGGTTGATCAGGCCCCGACTTGCGTCCCAGCAGCAACTGCCCACGGATCAGCCCTCTTAATCCAAAGCCATCTAGTGGCTTTCTCTGCGGCTTCGGGTACAAACATACATACAAATACATTTTTATATATATCTGCATGAGTATTCCCGGGGGGGGGGCAGCAGCAGAGCTCTCGTGAACCCGCACGCTCATTGGCCGGCATTCCCGTGAGTCGGGCGTGTGCCGCATTCCCCCCTCCCGAGCGGGAGAGACGGCGGCGACTGCCAGATCTGAGGAATGTCAGACGCGTGTGGTCCGGGGGGGGGGCGCATCAGTCAAAGGTGGGGGGGGGGGCATTATTTAAAGGTGCGGGGAGGGGATGGGAGCGCATTAGTTGAAGGTCCAGGGGGGGTAGCGAACTCATCTCCCTCCCTCCCGGCGGTCAACGCTGGCCGATCTGAGGAATGTCAGACGCGAGGGGGTGGGCGCATTAATTAAACGTCCGGGGGGGGCGAATTAGTTAAAGGCCCGGGGGGGGGAGCGCATTATTTAAAGGTAGAGACGGGGGTTGCGCATTAGTTGAAGGTCCGGGGGAGGGGGGAAGCGAGCTCATCTCCCTCCCGGCGGTCAACGCTGCCCGATCTGAGGAATGTCAGACGCGAGGCGTCGGGGGGGGAGGGGGGGGTGCGGGGAGCGTAATAGTTAAAGGTAGGGCGGGGGGGTGTCGCGCGAGCTGATCTCTTATATATATATAAATCCGTATGAAATTGAAAATATCCATTGCGCCACAATATATATATATATATATATATATATATATATATATATATATATATATATATATATATATATATATATATATATATATATATATATATATATACACAAGATCTGAATTTTAGTATGTCGACTAGACTAAGTTGGGCCCGTTCCTCGTAGGGCTTCCATTGTGAGCGGGGAGGGGTGGAGAGGGAAGGGGGTGCAGAGGGGAGGGGTGGGTGAGGAGGTGGGTGAGGAGGGGGAATAGGGCGGGGTAGGTGAAAGGGAAGAAGAAGCCACTGACTCCGTCCTGCCAGCGGCCATCTTCTTTCTCCTTCACTGTGGTCTCCTGCTCCTCCAGGGGAGGGGGAGCGCAATTAAGGCGGTATAGGGAAGGGGAGAGGGTGTGACCGAGGAGCCTTGGACACAAAACCATTCCTGCATTGGTGTAGCACTCTCAACCCCCTACTCAATCCCCCTTATCCCCACAGCTCCCTACCCACCCCCCCCCCACTCTCCCATCTTCCCTGACCCTCACTGTCACACTTCTCCCCCACCCCAACTCTTTCATCCCCCACCACCACCCCCTCCTGCCCCACCCCTGCTGTCCCCTTCCCCCCACCCCTCCAACCCACCCCCACACTTCCCTCCTCCCCACCCCACACTGCCCTCCTCCTTAGTCGCACTTTCCCTCCCACCCCCACTCTCTCTCTCCTCCAGCCCCTTTCCACCACTCTCCCCTTCCCCCACTGTCTCTTCCTCACACCCCACCACTCTCTCCTCCCCCACCCCCTCATTCTCTCCTACCCCAGCTCCACTCTCACTCTCTCCTCCCCCGCCCCATTTCCCCCGATCTCTCCTCCCCTCCACCCCCCTTTTCCCCACTCTCTCCTTCCCCCACCCCCTTTCCCCCACTCTCTCCTCCCCCTCCATCCCCCACATTCTCTCCTCCACCCGCCCCACCCTCACTCTCCCCAGCCCCACTCTCACTCTCCCCACCCCTTCTCTCCTCCACCCCTCCTCCCCCACCCCTCCTCCCCCACTGTCTCCTCCCCCCACCCTCACCCCATCCTAACCCTACCCTCCCCTTCACCCACTCGCCCATCCCACATTCTCACTGTCCCCCTCCCCCATTCTCCCCCACCCGCACTCTCCCCTGACCCCCACTGACACCCTTCCCCGATCTCTTCCCCTTCACCCCCTCTCTCCTCCCCCACCCTCCCCATCCTTTCACTCTCACTATCCCCTTCCCCCCCACTGTCCCCTTCCCCTTCTCCCCACTCTTCCCACTTCCCTGACCCTCACTGTCCCTCATACCGTACCCCCACTCTCTTCCTTCCACACACCAACTCTCCTCCTCACCCTCACCCTCTCCTCCCACTTTAACTCTCACTGTCCCCTTCCCCCACCCCCACTCTCTATTCCCCAACCATCACCCCTTTCCCCCTCTCCTCTCCCCACTCTCCTCCACCCCCTTTAGCTCTCATTGTCCCCTTCCCCCTTTCCTCCCTTTCCCCACTAACTCCCACACTCTCCCCTCTTCCCTGACCCCCACTGTCCACCTTCCCCCACCACCTCCCTCCCCGCTACCCCCGCTGTCCCCTCACCCCCACCTCCGCTGTCCCCTCCCCCCACCCCCGCTGTCCCCTCCCCAGTCCCACTCTCCCTCCCACCCCCACTCTCTGCTGCTCCCACCCTCCCCCTCCCCCCAACTCTCCCCTCTTCCCTGACCCCCACTGTCCACCTTCCCCCCCAAACCTCCCCTGTCCCCTCCCCAGTCCCATCTCCCTCCCACCCCAGTTTTCTCCCCTCCCACCCCCATTTTCACTCTCCCCACCCCCTTTCCCCCATTCTCTCCTCCCACAGGCCCACTCTCACTCTCCCCCGCCTCCCCCACTCTCTCCTCCCCCACCCTCACCCCCCTTCCCTCCACCCACTCGGCCCCCACGTCCATCCCCCCCGTGGAGCCGTTGGCGGCGAAAGGCACTTACCGAGCGAGCGTCCGAGGAAGAGGGAGCGCCGGACTACTGGAGTCGGGCAGCGGAGGTGCAACTACTGGAGTCGGGCAGCGGAGGTGCGACTACTGGAGGCGGGCAGCGGAGGTGCGACTACTCGGGTCGAGCAGTGGAGGTGCGACTTCTCGAGTCGGGCAGCGGAGGTGGGACTACTCGAGCCGGGCAGTGGAGGTGGGACTACTCGAGTCGGGCAGGCGGATCTGGGAGTGTGGGGAGGGGAGAGAAGCGAGGGGAGAGAGGAGAGAGGCGCTGCGGGAGGCGCGCACAAGATGGCGGAGCGTGAGGAGGCCGCCATCTGTCTGACGTCGCGACGGGCCGTCGGTGGCAGCCTCCCTCGTCGACGCCGCCATCGGTGGAAGCGGCCGTTGAAGGAGGAGGAGAAGCTTCCCGCTGCGCTGCGACCTGTGTGCGGTAACGGTGCGGGGCGCTGGTCCAGCGCGGGAGGGGGGCTCGAGGACGCCGTGGCGAGGGTTGAAGGAACGGAAGGGAAGGATGAGGACCATCAGTCCGACCATCTCCCTCCTGCTCGGGGGTGTCCCTCGGGTGTGGGGGAGCGGAGAGGGGAGCCCCTGATTGCGGAAGGGCGGCTCCGCTAACGGCGGCCATCTTGTTTGTGCGAGTGAGGAGAAGCCGTGCGGGGTGACGTCAGACGCACAGCACTTTGAAAAAATGTGTTTAGAAATGAAAGTTTTAAACTTTAAAATGTCTCTAACGTAAAAAATATACGACCAAAGTAAATAAAACTTGTTATAAACAGTCGCCAGGACAGTGGTGATTAAGGTGGCGCTGAAAATGTGGCGCTGTGGTTGACCGTTTTGGGTGCAGGTCCACGTGTCTCACAGAGAAATATTCATACATACAAATATTTGTATATATATAACTGCATGAATTGTGGGGGGGGGGGCGAGCTCATGTCACAGGCGCACGGTGCCATTGTGACGTCACACGGTGAAGACCTTCAAGAAATCGGTTAGAAATGAAATGTTTAAACCTTAAAACCTCTCTAACTTAAAAGATATACGACCAATTTAAATAAAACCTGTTGAAAACAGTTACTGCAAGAGTGGTGATGGAGATGGTGCAAAGATTGTGGCGCTATTCATATTTTGAATTATATACGGATATATATATACAAGATCAGAGTTTTAATAGTATACTGGACCAAGTGTTGGGCCCGTTCTTCGTAGGGTTTCCATTGCGACCTGTCTGTTAAAAAAAAGAATCTAAATGGGGGGGAGAGGAGGGGGGTGGTTTTTGGGGAGGGGAGGGGTAAGTGAGGAGGGGGGAATGGGTTGGGGGAGACACTGACACCGTCCTGCCAGCGGGCATCTAATTTCTCCATCACTGTGGTGCCGTACTCCTCCAGGGGAAGGGGAGCGGAATTAGAGGCAGTACAGGAAAGGGGAGAGGGTGTAACCGAGGAGCCCTGGACCCAAAGCCTCTCCTGTATTGGTGTAGCACTCTCAACCCCCTACTCAATCCCCCTTATCCCCCCTCCCTACCCCCAAATCTCCCCTCTTCCCTGCCCCCCACTTTCCCCCTTCTCCCCCACACCCACTCTATCCTCCCCCACCACCACCCCCTCCATCCCCCACCCCTGCTGTCCCCTTCCCCCACCCCTCCATTCCACCCCCACTCTTCCCTCCTCCCCACCCCACACAGCCCTTCTCCCCAGTCCCACTTTCCCTCCCACCCCCACTCTCACTCTCCTCCACCCCCTTTCCACTACTCCCTCCTCCCCCACCCCACCACTCTATCCTCCCCCTCATTCTCTCCTCCCCCAGCTCCACTCTCACTCTCCCCTACCCCCGTTTTCCCACACTCTCTCCACCACTCACCCCCCCTTTCCCCCACTCTCTCCTCCCCCCATCCCCACATTCTCTCCCCCCCAGCCCCACTCTCGCCCTCACTCTACCCCAGCCCCACTCACTCTCTCCTCTCTCCTTCAACCCTTCTCACACACCCGGCCTCCCCCATTCTCTCCTCCCCCCACCCTCACCCCTCTCCCACCCCTACCCTCCACCCACTCGCCCCACCCGCATTCTTACTGCCCCCTCCCCATTCTCCCCCACTCCCTTTTCCCCACCCCCACTATACCCTTCACCCCACTGTCCCTCTACCCCCTACCCCCACTCTCTTCCCCCCACCACCATCCCCTTCCCCCACACCCCTCTCTCCTCCCCCAACCCCCTCCTTTCACTCTCACTGTCCCGTTCCACCCCACCCCCCTTACACCCTTTCCTTCCCCCCACTCTCCCCTCTTCCCTGACCCTCACTGTCCCCCTTCCCTCCCACCCCCACTCTCTCTTCCTCCCACCACCACCCCGCCCCCGCTGTCCCTCTCCCCAGTCCCACTCTCCCTCCCACTCTCAGCTCCTCCCAACCTCCCCCACTCTCCCCTCTTCCCCAATAACTCTCACTGTCACCATCCCCCACCCCCACTCTCTCTTCCCGCACCATTACCCCCCCTCTTCTCTCCACCCCTCCTCCCCTTTAACTCTCACCCCCCCTTCCCACTACCTCTCACCTCTTCCCTGATCCCCACTGTCCACCTTGACCCCACCACCCCCGCTGTCCCCTCCACTGTCCCACTCTCCCTCCCACCCCCGCTCTCTGCTCCTCCCCCCCTCCCCCATACTTCCCTGACCCCCCCTGTCCAACTTCCCCCACCACCTCCCCTCCCCACCTCCGCAGTCCCCCTCCCCAGTCCCACTATCCCTCTCACCCCCCCCCCTCTCCTCTCCCACCCCCACTTTCACACTCACCCACACCCCCTTTCCCTATTCTCTCCTCCCCAGCCCCTCTCACTCTCCCCAACCCCCCGCCTCCCCCACTCTCTCCTCACCCCACCCCCCACCCTCAACCCCCTACCCCCAATCTCCTCGCCCCGCCCTCACCCCCTCCTACCCCCACCCTTCCCTCCACTCTCTCAGACCCCACGTCCACTCCCCTCCTTGAAGCCGTTGGCTCCCTACCCCACGCTCCTCTCCTCCCCCCAGCATCACCCCATCCTACCCCCACCCTCCCCTCTACGCCACACCCCCATTCTCACTGTCACCCTCCCCCCACCCCCACTTACCCACCCCCACTGTCCTCCTTCCGCCCCACCCCCACTCCCACTTTCTTCCCCCCCACCATCCCCCGTTCCCCCACACCCACTCTCTCCTCCCCAGCCTACCCCTCCTCCCTCACCCACTCCGCCTCACCTGCTCCCCCACCCTCTCCTCCCCTTTCATTCTCACAGTCCCTTTCCCCCACCCACATTCTCCCCTTTCCCTCCCCCCACTCTTCCTTGACCCCACTGTCCCCCTTCCCCCCACCCCCACTCTCCCTTCCCCCGACCACTACCCCCCTCTCCAGTCCCACTCTCCCTCCCACCCCCACTCTCTGCTCCTCCCACCCTCACCCTCCCCCCAGTCTCCCCGCTTCCCTGTCCCCCACTGTTCCCCATCACCCCACCCCCACTCCCTCTTCCCTCAACCACCCACACACCCACGCTGTCCCCCTCCCCGTCCCACTCTCCCCCTCGCCCCACTCTCTCCTCACCCACACTCATTCTCCCACCCCTTTCCCCACCTCCTCGTTTCCCCCACTCTCTCTTCCCCCACCCTCAACCCCCTCCTACCCCCACCCTTCCCTCCCCCCACTCGGCCCCCACGTCCTCTCCCCTCCGTGGAGCCGTTGGCGGCGAAAGGCACTTACCGAGTGTGGAGGGAGGAGGAGGGAGGCTGAGATATTCCAACCTTGCAGTAGAGGCAGAGGAGCGAGGTTGGAGTGTAAGGGTGCGTCCAGTGGAGGTGGGGTGCATGGGCTTTGTAGCGAGTTCGACTGCAAGACTCCTGAGGGACGTAGGAGTCAGAGGGCAGGCCCAAAGGAGGGCAATCAAAAAAGTTGCAAATGCCGCCGAAGAGAGCAGTCACTGGCTGTGGCTGAAAAGAAGAGATGCTGTCTGGGCTGCCACGTGACCATCTAGAGGCTAACCATAAGGCACACACCCAGGACTGATCACGCTGCGGTGGGCCTGCCTTTACTGAGGGTGTATTGCGATAAAAGGCCGAAACACCCAGTGGCGTTGAGGTACACAACTGAAGATGTGTCTGAATGGTAGCAACATTACCTAGTGGCAATACCAGTCAATTCTGTGCAAACCTTAGGGATTGTAACATTTATTTCGACGAATCAATATATAAATATATCCGTATCTATCTGTGATTTTGGCAAAACGGTAAACAGTAGCGCCACAATTTTTGCACCACCTTAATCAGCCCTCTCGTTGCCAGTGTATATAACAGTTTTATTTAAATTTTATTTAAATTGGTCGTATATTTTTTAAGTTAGAGAGGTTTTTATGTTAAAACATTTCATTTCTAACCGATTTCTTGAAGGTCTTCAGCGTGTGACGTCACAATAGGACCCGTGCGCCTGTGAGATGAGCTTGCCCCCCCCGCCGGCATTCAGCGTGTGACGTCACAATAGGACCCGTGCGCCTGTGAGATGAGCTCGCCCCTCCCCGCCGGTATTCAGCGTGTGACGTCACACTTGGTCCCACACGTCTTCAAGAATTGAGCTCATTTCCCCCCCCTCCCCCCGGATCTTTAACGCCCCCCCCTGACCTTTAACTAATGCACTCCTGCCCGCCGGACCTTCAACTGATGCGCTCCGCCTGTCCTTTAAATAATGCGCCCCCCGTACCTATAACTAATGCGCTGCCCATCCCGCCCATTAACTAATGCGCTTCCCCCGACCTTTAACTATTGCGCCCCCCCGACCGTTAACTAATGCGCTCCTGCCCTCCGTACCTTTAACTAATGCGCTCCCCCTCACGCCCATTAACTAATGCGCACCCCCCGCCGACCTTTAACTAATGCGCCCCCCCCCCGACCTTTAACTAATGCGTTTCCCCCCGACCTTTAACTAATGCGCTCCTGCCCTCCGGACCTTCAACTGATGCGTCCGTCCCCCCGACCTTTAACTAATGCGCACCCCCCTGACCTTTAACTGATGCGCTCTCCCCCAGACGACCTTTAACTAATGCGCTCCCCCCCCGGCCTTTACCAATGCGTTCCTGCCCCCGGACCTTCAACTGATGCACTCCCTCGCCCCCAACCTTTAACTATTGCGCTCCCCCCGACCTTTATCTAATACGCTCGCCACCCGACTTTTAACTAGTGCACCGCCGCCTGTCCCCGCATGCCTCGCGTCTGACATTCTTCTGATCGGGCAGCGCTGCCCGCCGGGAGGTGTAGTCGCCGTCGCCTCTCCCGCTCGGGGTGGGGGGGGGGGGGGGGGTGATGCGGCACTCGCCCGACTGACGGGAGTGTCTGCCAATGAGCGTGCGGCGTGACGAGAGCTGTTCTGCTGCTCTCCCCTCCCACCTCGCACGCCCGCTCGACGTTCGATTGGTCCGCCTCCAACGAGCCGCTCACTACGACGTGGGCACCATTCAGGTCAAATCAAGTTTATTTGTCACATACACATACAAGATGTGCAGTGAAATGAACGTGGCAATGTCTGCGGATTGTGGGGAAAAATACAATTACAGCATAAAAATTAAAATTAATACAGAAACAAAATCGTCCCTGGAGATATAATAGTTCACAGTCCTGATGGCCTGTGGGAAGAAATTCCGTCTCATCCTCTCCGTTCTCACAGCATGACAGTGGAGGCGTTTGCCTGACCATAGCTGCTGGAACAGTCCGTTGCTGGGGCGGTAGGGGGCCCCCATCATCTTGCTTGCTCTTGATCTGCACTCACTCATGTATAGGTCCTGCAGGTGGGGCGATTGTAGTTCCCATGGTGCGTTCTTCCGAATGCAATACTCTCTGCAGGGCCTTCCTGTCATGGGCAGAGCTGTTCCCAAACCAGATTGAGATGTTGCCGGACAGGATGCTCTCTAGAGCCGAGAAGCATTGAAGGATCCTCAGAGACTCTGAATTTTCTCAGCTGTCTGAGTTGGTAAAGGCGCTGCCCTGCCTTACCCACCAGTGCGGTAATGTGTGCTGTCCATGTCAGATCCTCTTTGATGTGGACTCCGATGTATTTAAAGCTGCTCACCCTATCCACAGTAGACACATTTATTTCCAGTGGCGTGTACGTGCTTGGGTTTTGAGCCCTTCTAAAGTCCACAAACAGCTCCTTAGTTTTTTTGACATTCAAGAGGAGGCTATTGTCCCGACACCAGAGTGCCAGATCAGCCACCTCCTCCCGGATTTTGCATGGATTGCGGAAGTATTAAAATAATTCCTCAACCTGTGAACAAATGCCGGATAGTCTATCTGGGAACCGGCCACCTAGAAGCCCGGATTATTTCGGGATTACGAAATCGAAAAAAAGATTGAAGGAAACACGCGAACGATGAAGAGAGTCATAGAACCATGGGGTGATATTGCGTGCAAAATCCCAACTTGCCGAAAACGCCCAACATCGACCAGCTACATCGACCGCGCTTTTGCGGTTGCAGCTCCTAGACTGTGGAACAGCATCCCTCTCCCCATCAGAACTGCCCCCTCCATCGACTCCTTTAAGTCCAGACTCAAAACCTATTTCTACTCCCTAGCGTTTGAGGCTCATTGAGGAGGCGCTGTGAACTGTTTGCGTGCTACTGTATATTTCTTTTTTTTCCATTGGAACCTAATCAGATGTACAGCACTTTGGTCAACGTGGGTTGTTTTTAAATGTGCTATACAAATAAAATTGACTTGACTTGACTTGACTAATCTCACCATCCTGCGTTTGGCCCACATCCCTACAAACCTGTCCTATCCACGTACCTGTCTAAGTGTTTCTTCAAAGTTGGGATTGTCCCAGCCGGAACGACCTCACCTGGCAGCTTGTTCCATACACCCACCACCCTATGTGTGAAAAATGTACCCACCAGATTCCTATCAATTCTTCTCCCCTGCACCTTTAAACGAATGCACTCTGGTGCGCGATTTACCGACTCTGGGCAAGGAACTGCATGCGTCTACCCGATCTATTCCTCTCATGATTTTATTCAACTTCATAAGATCACCCCTCACCCTCATGCGCTCCAAGGAATGGACTCCCAGCCTACTCAACCGCTCCCTGAAGCTCAGACCCTCCAGTCCTGACATCATCCCCGTATCTCTTCTCGGTACACGTTCCAGCATAACAACGCCTTTCCTATAACACGGTGCCCAGAACTGAACACAATACTCGAAATGCGGTCTCACCAACATCTTGTGTGACTGCAACATAACCTCCAAACGTTGAAACTCAATACTTAATACTCTGACCGTGTATTAGCTGGAAACGTGAAACCTGGAATCACCAAAATCGCTATTCTTTTGAGAATTGCAAACAATTCCCACATGAATCACAATGTGTCTCAGGGCGTATTCCATCTGGCTGATGCAACCGGTTTGTGAATAATTGCAAAATCTCTATTTTTGACATAGTTGGAACCTCGTTGTCCCCGTGGAACGAGCGAATGGTATAAAATCACACGGAAAAATTTACCGCCTTTAATTCCCAGAGATTACCCATAGAACACGGGGACAAAACTCTGGGCAGGTATAAAATGTGGGAAACGTACGCCAATGTAGTGAAAATATTGTACGTGATCATTGCTATCATTGGAGTTCCTGGTAAGTGAACAAACCAGTTATTTTAATAACTATATTAAGCGGTGTTGATATGTATATCATTAGATTACCTAAATAGGTCAGTGATATCACTCAGTTGAATGTTCGAAATTAACTTTTGCGATATTTTCTGATTTTCAGACAGTCAAATCTAAACTTGCTTTATTTTACTCGAAGATCCACTAAAGTTTTGCTCTTGCCTTTCGTGGGAACTTGCCCAGGAATATTCCAACGCTCTGGATATGAAGCTCTCCCGGAAAGTGTGACTGAGATATTTTTCATCGAGGATTTCATTTTGTCCGATTCGAATGAACAACCTTATCTGTGGAGGAAGGAACTGCAGATGCCGGTTTAAACCGAAGATAGACACAAAATCACCATCGAGGAAAGAGATTAAAAAATGTGTCCCCCCCCCTTCCCTCCACTCCCCACATAATACAAAACTAAAGATACACGAAAACAACATTTAACTACAGACGAAACAACAACAACGCGAGAAATGAACGAGAAAGACTGTTGGCGAGGCAGCCATTGTACGGCGCCAGTCGTTTGGATATGCAAAAAAGTGACGATGATAAAGGAAACAGGCCATTGTTCGCTATTTAGTAGGTGAAATCAAAAAGATGATCTAACTTCAAGTAACCCCTGCATTCCCTTTAGACCCATTCCTCCCCCACCCAAGTCACACCACCTTCTTGTTCTCACCATAAAACAGCTAACAATGGCCTGTATCCTTTACCATAATTCTTTTTTTTGTATATATTTCATTCATTGTCCTATATCCCTCCAGATCATCGTTTATTTCATTTTTTTGTTCTTATTTCAGATACAGCGCGGAAACAGGCCTTTTCGGCCCACCAAGTCCGCGCCGCCCAGCGATTCCCACACATTAACACTATCCT
Organism: Rhinoraja longicauda; assembly: GCF_053455715.1. NCBI lineage: Eukaryota > Metazoa > Chordata > Chondrichthyes > Rajiformes > Arhynchobatidae > Rhinoraja > Rhinoraja longicauda. The sequence continues at coordinate 4,223,758 of NC_135991.1, forward strand.
ACACACACTAGGGACAATTTTTTACATTTACCCAGTCAATTAACCTACATACCTGTACGTGTTTGGAGTGAGGGAGGAAACCGAAGATCTCGGAGAAAACCCACGCAGGTCACGGGGAGAACATACAAACTCCTTACAGTACAGCACCCGTAGTCAGGATCGAACCTGTGTCTCCGGCGCTGCATTCGCTGTAAGGCAGCAACTCTACCGCTGCGCCACCATCGGTGGCGCCCCGGTGGCTTCCTCCCCAACGGTCTTTCTCGTCCCTTCATCTTTATTGTTTTATAGTATGTGTTAAATGAATGTTTAGTGATCTTTAGCTTGTTTAATGTGGGGGGTGGGGACAAATATTTTTAATCTCTTACCTTGACGGCGATGCGTCTTTTTTCACATCGTACCTCCTTCCGCACTGCGGCCTAACATCGTGGAGTTGCCGGCCTCTTGCTGGGGGCCGACCTCGCGAGCTCCAACCGCGGGAGCCTGCGGCCAACATCATGGAGTTCGCGGTCCCTGATTAGGGACCGACTTCGGGTGCTCCCAGCCGCAGGAGCTTCGCCCCGACGCGGGTGCTTCAATCGCCGGCTGCGGAAGCTTCGATCGCCCCGACTACGGATGGTTCGACTCCCCCGACCGCGGGAGAATAAAGAGGGAAGAAGTTTAGGCTTTATTGCCTTCCATGACAGTGAGGAATGCGGGGAATCCGCTGTGGAGGATGATTATGTTATCTTTTATGTAGTTGTGCGTCTTGTTACTTTTTTTAGTATAGCTGAATAGTAAATGGAGTTTCGCTGCACCTCAAGTGGTGCACGTGACAATAAACAGACCTTTGACCTTTTGACCTTTGACCTTTATATCCCTCGTTTCTCTTTCCCGTGACTTTCAGTCTGAAGAAGGGTCTCGACCCGAAACGTCAAATAATCCCTTTTTCCAGATATGCTGCCTGTCCAGGTGAGTTACTCCAGCATTTTGCGTCAACCTCATCTGTGGACATCTCACGTTGGAACATTTGGCAGTCTGATCCCACTGCTCGTTTGTCAGCACATTAGTTCCAGTGGCCGCGGATCCTCTTCCGTATGTTGTTACCAAACTGAACCCATTGTGTAATGAACCGCATTAACGCTCTCGGACCATTGGCGGCCTCTTCATGTTCTCAGAGTTCTCAGAGTTCTCAGAGCCCAGGTAAAAAGAAAGCGGCTGGTCACGGTTACGTCTGAGAAACCAGCCCCGGCACAGATTTTGACCGACTGGAAGGTCACTTCTGCCTATTGTGGCCAGTAGCAGCTCGTTTAGTTTAGTTTAGTTTAGTTTAGTTTAGTTTAGTTTAGTTTAGTTTAGTTTAGTTTAGTTTAGTTTAGTTTAGTTTAGTTTAGTTTAGTTTAGTTTAGTTTAGTATGGTTTACTTTAGTTTCGATTCGTTTCGTTTGTTTCGTTTCGTTTCGTTTAATTCAATTTAGTTTAGTTTCGTTTTGCTCAGCTTACTTTACTTTAGAGATACAGCGTGGAGTGCGTGCAAACAAGCGACCGTCTTACAATAATACCTTCCCGCACACGAAGCACAATTTACAAATTTTACCGAAGCCAATTAACCTACAGACATGTACGACTTTGGAGTGTGGGAGGAAATCAGGGCACCTGCAGAAATATAGAAACATAGAAACATAGAAAATAGGTGCAGGAGTAGGCCATTCGGCCCTTCGAGCCGAACCGCCATTCAATATGATCATGGCTGATCATGCAACTCAGAATCCTGTAACTGCATTCTCTCCATACACCCTGATCCCTTTAGCCACAAGGGCCACATCTAACTCCCTCTTACATATAGACAATGAACTGGCCTCAACTACCTTCTTTGGCAGAGAATTCCACAGATTCACCACTCTGTGTGAAAAAAAACTTTCTCAACTCGGTCCTAAAATACTTCCCCCTTATCGTTAAACTGTGACCTCTTGTTCTGGACTTCCCCGTCATCGGGAACAATTTCCTGCATCTAGCCTGTCCATCCCCTTAAGCATTTTGTAAGTTTTGAAAGCCCACGCGTTCACGCAGAGAACATGCAAACTCCGTACAGCCAGCACCCGTACTCAGGATCGAATCCGGGTCTCTGGCGCTGTAAGGCAACAACTCTTCCGCTGCGCCACACCTTTCATTCTAGCTCTTTACCCCACTCATCTCATTATCTCGTTTCCCCTGAAGCAGGCGGATTGGGCAGGGTCGAGGCCGTATCTGACGCTGTGAAATTTGCAGCCATGCAGCAACTGAAAAGTATCCTGATTTTTAGCTGAAAGTCCAGTCCGCGTTCAGACCCCGCGAAGGTGTTCAATAATACCCAGTGTCCTTTCCCTTCTCTTTCTGCAGCCAACCTAATTGCGATGATGATCCTGTCCCGGGGTAAGTGCGGTCTCGCTGCCTGCACCACTCGCTATCTTGTGAGCATGTCGGCGGCCGATCTACTGGTCCTTACCATCGCAGTCATTTTGTATCGGATCAGTTTTTATTATGTTCCATGGCTGTTTCTGGACATCGCCCCTGTGTGCAGAATTATCCGTGTTCTGGCTTATGCAGCTGCAGACTGCTCTGTCTGGTTCACCGTCATTTTCACCTTTGATCGGTTTGTCGCCATTTGTTGCCAGAAGTTGAAAACAAAATATTGTACCGGGAAAACCGCGACTGTTCTCCTCTCAACAACCGCCGTCCTATTCTGCCTGAAAAACATTCCGCGCTACTTCATATATAAACCCATAGTGATCATCGACAACGTACCGCGATTTTGTGTGGAAATGGACAGTTATTACACTGACCCCGCGTGGGTGGGATTTGGCTGGTTCGATGCTGTTTTAACGCCTCTCCTCCCATTCTCTGTAATCCTACTGCTCAACGCTCTGACGGTCCGGCACATTTTAGTGGCCAGTCGGGTCCGTAAGGGGCTGCGAGGTCAGAGCAAGGGGGACAATCGCAGCGACCCGGAGATGGAGAGCAGGAGGAGGTCTGTGGTTTTACTCTTCACCCTCTCAGGCAGCTTCATCTTGCTGTGGCTGACATATGTTCTGGAATTCGTCTATTATCAGATCGCGGCACACGCAACGGGTCGCAACGATTCAGAATGGATCTTCCTGGATGTTGCGTACTTGCTGGCCAATTTCAGCTGCTGCACGAACACATTTATTTACACGGTGACCCAGTCCAAGTTCAGGAAGGAGGTGAAGAGCGCGCTGAAACATCCGGTCACCTCGGTGCTTCGGGCCATTAATAAATCGTCACCCTGACAAAAATCAGAGTCTTTCTGGGGCGCTGTTCGGTTCAGTTTTTGTCACGTGTGCCGAGGTACAGTGAAAAGCTTTTTATTGCGTGCTAACCAGTAAGCAGAAAGATAATACATGATTACAATCGATCCATTACAGTGTATAAAAACATGATAAGGGAATAACGTAAGTCCAAGGTAAAGCGAGCAAAGTCCGATCAAGGGTAGTCCGAGGGTCACCAACGCGGAAATAGTAGTTCAGCACTGCTCTCTGGTTGCGGTAGGGCGTTTCAGTTGCCTCGTAACAGCTGGGGTGAAACTATCCCTGAATGTGGATGTGTGTGTTTTCAAATTTCTCTCTCGTTTGCTGATGGGAGAGGAGAGAAGAGGGAGTGGCCAATAGCAGCTTGTCCTTGATTATGCTGCTGGCATTGCCGAGGCGGCGTGAGGTGCAAATTGAATTGACAGAAGGGAAGTTGGTTTGTATCGAAGGTAAATACAAAATGCTGGAGTAACTCAGCGGGTCAGGCAGAATCTCGGCAGAGAAGGAATGGGTGACGTTTTGGCTGGAGACCCTTCTTCAGAATGTGAATGAAATTCGGAATGTAAAACCGTCATTGGTGCAAAAGGGCTGGTATTGGCCGAATATGTGAGCTCCAGCCCTTAGACACAGTGGGCATCGTTCGGAAAGTTCGTACACTGCAGATGCGAGTCTAAAGTGGACTACGGCAGATGTGTACACTCCAGGAGCAGCACAGATATAACTATTTCCCCCACCCCTCCCACCCCGCCCCCTCCTTTTCTCCTTTCTCTGCGGGATTATCTCATTTCCACACCTCTCTCTACTATCACAATGTCATACGATCATAAGTGTTAGGAGAACAATTTGGCCATTCGGCCCATCATGTTTACACTGTCAATCAATCATGGCTCATCTATATCTCCTAACCCCATTCTCGTGTCTTCTTAATATGACCTCTGACACCTGTACTCATCAAGAATCTGTCTATCTCTGCCTTAAAGTTTCCACTGACGGCCTCCAGATCCACCTCGGCAAAAAAATCCACGTATTCACCACCCTCTGACGAAGGACATTTCTACACATCTCGTTCCTATAATAACATCCTTTCATTCTGAGGCGGACGTATAGTCCTAGACTCTGCCACGAGTGGAACTTTCCTCTCCACACCCACTCTATCCAAGCCTTTCACTATTCTGCATGTTGCTATGAGATCCGCCAACATTCTTCTAAACTCCAGTGAGTACCGGCCCAGTTTCGACAAAAGCTCATCATAGGCTAACCTACTTATTCCTGGGCTCATTCTTGCAAATCTCCTCTGGACACTCTCCAGAGCCAGCACATCCTTCTAGAGAATGGTGCCCAGATTTGCTCACAATATTCCAAATGCGGCCCTACCGGCGCTGCACGAAACCTCAGCATGACATCTCTGTAAGTTTATTCAAGCCCTCTTGAAAGAAATCCGAACATTGAGTTTGCTTTGTTCTTCTGCTCTCATATAAATATAGACATATAGAAAATAGGTGGAACAGGAGGCCATTTGGCCCTTCTAGCTAGCACCGCCATTCATTGTCATCATGGCTGATCATCCACAATCAGTAACCTGTGCTCTCCGCTCTGACTTATCCGTCAATTCTTCGATTGCAATTTCTTCACCGCAACCCCCAGCTCCACTCTTCACTCCCCTTCCCTTTCATTCTCTCCACCATCTGCCTGCTCTCTTTCCGATCCTCGCAACTGCCCCACAGCATTCTTCTATCTTCCCCGTCTCGTCTCTCTCCTCCACTCCACTTGTCTCCTCCCCCTCTCCTCTCCACCGCACTCCACTCTGAGCGTCTCCTCTTCACTCCACTTCTCTTCCCTCCAATCCTCTCCTCTCCTCGCCTTATCATTCCTCTGCCCACGACCCTGCTCCTTTAAACCCGTCTTCCCTCCTCACGCCGAAGCTCCGTTCTGCCTTCAACTCTGATGTGGGATTTTCAGGAAATGTTTCAAACGATGCGACCTAAAGGCGGAAAAGGTCGATGGGAATTTATGTGATCCTATTAACACACACTAAGCTCTCCTCTCCCTCTCAGGAACTACAAGATAAACAGCGTCTGTTTATGGATCTGTGAGCGTGAATGCATAACTCACGCAACGATCGCTGCTGGGGCCGCTACTCTTCAAGTTGTATATTCATGATTTGGACGAGGGGATTGAAGGCTTTGTGGTCAGGTTTGCGAATGATATGAAAATAGGTGGAAGGCCTGTGGCCTTAGACTCTCCCACTGGTGTAAACATGGTAACCACCTCCACTCAATCCAAACCGTACACTATTATGTATGTTTCAACGAGGTTCCCCCTCAATCTTCTAAACTCCAGCGAGTATAGGCCCAGTGGCGTCAAACGCAATTGATATGTTAACCTAATAAATCCTGGAATCATTCATTTAAATATCATCTGGAACATCTCCAGAGTCAGAACATCCTATATGGTGCCGGGAATTGCTCGCAATATTCCAAATGCGGCCTGACCACAGCATTATAGAGCCTCAGCATTACATCCCGGGTTTTCTGTACCTCTCGAAATAAATGCTGGCATTGCGTTTTCATTCTTTGCCACCGATTTGACTTGCAGACCAATCTTTTGGGAATCCTGTGCCAGCTCTCGCAAGTCGCATAGCACCTCCGTTTTTCTCGCCTATTTAGAAAATAATCTACGTCTACAATCCAATCTATTTTGGACATTTATATAATGCGTACTCCAAGAAGGCAGCTAATGTCATCAAAAATCTACACAGTTGTGGCCACACTCTCATTTCGAAAAGAAGATACAGGAGACCGAGAGCCGCGACCTCAGCTTCAAGAACACCTTCGCTTCAAGGCCCTTGATCCACATTCCACAACCCTATCTCAGTAACGATCTACTTTGGAAATATTATAGGATCCACTACGTTATGTGGTTTTGCATTATTATGGTCTGGCTGGGTGGTATAATTGATAATTCATTGT